>NC_056725.1:1879368965-1879392187 GCF_019279795.1 Protopterus annectens | reverse complement strand
ATTTGCTGACAGATTAAAGACAATCATTCCAAGTATAATAGATATAGATCAGACAGGCTTTATTATAAATAGAAATACTTTTGATAATATAAGGAGAACTTTAACTCTGATTGATTATGCAGACAGAAAAAAGAAAGACTTGACACTCATCAGCCTTGATATAAGTTCAGCATTTGACTCAGTAAGTTGGGACTATTTGTTTATCTTATTGAAGTGTACAAATTTCTCTGATACATTTGTGAGTTTAATTGAACATCTATATAAAGGAGCATTGGCTTACATTAAAATAGGAACATATGTCTCACAAAAAATACCCATATTAAAAGGTACAAAACAAGGGTGTCCACTTTCACCATTATTATTTACTTTAATAATGGAGCCTTGGGCTAATTTGATTAGAAACAGCAATGATATAGAAGGATTCGATATAGACGAAAATACAATATCTAAAATCCAACTTTTTGCAGATGATGTTTTAATTACATCAGCAGGAACAAATTCTTCTATGCAGTCATTATTTGATAAGATGACAGATTTCAAGAATATTTCTGGTTTGATATTTAATGAAGAAAAAACTAAAATATTACCAATATACACAGGGAAAAATGTTCTCACTAATGATTTTCTCAAATACATACCCAATTCAGGTCAAATAACTTATTTAGGCATAATATTAACTAAAGATATTAAATCTATTATACATAATAATTATAGTAATTGTCTTCATAATATACAAAATCATTTCAATAGCTGGAACAATATGTTTTTTGCCATGGAAGAAAGACTCACAATTATTAAAATGATAATATTCCCGAAGATATTATACATAATACAATCAATAATACTCCCACCTACAAAAATAATTATTAAGAAATTAAATTCACAAATGTTAAATTTCTTATGGGCACCTAATAGACCTAGGATTGCATTAAAGAAACATACTAATAGTTGGTCTCAAGGGGGCATATCATTTCCAGACTTTTAATTTATATGCTATCTCTTCTATTATAAAAGTTATAACATTGCTAATAGATCAGTCATATGTTGCAAAATGGAAGGAATATTGGGAATTAATTAGCATGCACTTCACAAAAATATCGTTAATACACAAAATACTATTATAAACAATCCCATGTTATGGTTACTAAAAGAGTTTTGTACTTCATCTATTACACCAAAATATATAGCTAGTTACCCATTAAATATTATTATTAGATATCGTAAGTTTATATATATATATATATATATATATATATATACATCCTAAGTATAAGGAATGGAATTTTATCTTATTTCCTATAATGTATACACAAGGTATTCTTTTATCATCCACCTCTGAAAGAACTCTTCTAGTCACAGAGAATAATTTAAAGTATTGGTATCAGATGCTGTCTGACAATAAAGTAAAACATTTAGACTTCTTAAAGCAAGAATTTGATTTGAGAGAAACATGTTGGTTAGAGATTCAAACTTTTAGACAACATCTTACTAACAAACTTTATTTAATGTCTTTAACAGTTAAAGAATCTGTTCCAATACTGATTGACTACTTGATATTAAATTTACAACATAGGGTTTCAGATAAAGGTAAGCTCTCACACATACATAAAATTATTAGAGATGAAACCTATTATAGTTCAGATAATTACTGGAATTATTTCAATTCCATTAATGGTGAATCACCAAAACAACAAGATAAACAATATATATTGGAATCTGCTTATAAAACTACTTCTTCTATTAATTGGAGACTTTTTACCTGGAAATTTTTACATAGATCTTTCTATACACCCTTAATGATGAATAAAATAAACAATAAAGACAACATATGTAAGAGATGTACTGTAGAAATAAATGCTGATTGGGCACATATGTTTTACGATTGTATAAAACTGAAGGAATATTGGATGTTAATCAATGATTTTTGCAGGCTCTTTTCACAGATAATTTCATAGTCTCTAAATCACTTATATTATTTAACACCCCTGTTCCTAAATGTGTTAAAAAGTTAAACTTCCTTTATTATGGTCAATTCTAGCAGTGGCTAGAAAAATAATAACCAGAAACTGGATTTCAGATACTCCTCCTTCATTTAATGAATTTAAAAATGTTATGATTGAAGTGTGTCATATGGAACTAATGACAATAAAGTCAAGAACCATTAGGAAAACATCTTACTATAATATATGAGATACCTTACAAAACTTGTTAAAACAGTCTTAGTTTCATTAGTAAGATGTTACAGTTTAATTAATTGATTTGATTTAGAGTGGATGTCTTTGTAAATACTTTAGTTGTTTTATCAAATGTTATAACTGTTTATATGTTAACTGCTTGCATAAGATTGTTATAATATTTATTTTGTATGTTAAAACTAATAAACTTGTTTTAAAAAAAAAAAGAATTGTGTACTATAAATTGTTGCTTGACTAATTTTATTCAGAGTTGTGCACTGTTATTTTTGATTCACCGTATAGTTCTTCAGATCTCTGCTGAAAGTGTTTTGTCCCACCTCCTCTATTTTCTGCTGTGTCTTAAGTTCTGACTATCTGAAGGATTACTTGCATAGTAATAGACCTTGTTATTTAACAGCCTGCATATCATTTCTGGAACCTGTATCTTACAGAGTTCTTTTCCAACTATCTGGAAATATACAGAGCTAAGTATATTTTTTGGTTATTCAGATTTGTGTACTGTAAATTGTTGCTGGACTATTTTTATTCAGAGTTGTGCAGTGTTATTTTTGATTCACTGTATAGTTTTTCAGTTCTCTGCTGAAAGTCTTTTGTCAAACTTCCCGCTATTTTCTGCTGTGTCTTAAGTTCTGACTATCTGAAGGATTACTTGTATAATAATAGACCCTGTTAGATAACAGCCTGAATATCATGGCTAGAACCTGTGTCTAACAGAGCTCTTTTCAAACTATCTGGAAATATGCAGAGCTAAGTATATTTTTTTGGTTACTCAGAATTGTGTACTGTAAATTGTTGCTGGACTAATTTTATTCAGAGTTGTGCACTGTTATTTCTGAATCACTGTATAGTTTTTCAGATCTCTGCTGAAAGTGTTTTGTCCCACCTCGCTATTTTCTGCTGTGTCTTAAGTTCTGACTATCTGAAGGATTACTTGCATAATAATATACCCTGTTAGTTAACAGCCTGCATACCATTGCCGGAACCTGTGTCTAACAGAGCGATTTTCAAACTATCTAGAAATATACAGAGCTAAGTATATTTTTTTGGTTCTTCAGAATTGTGTACTGTAAATTGTTGCTGGACTAATTTTATTTAGAATTGTGCACCGTTATTTTTGATTCACTGTATAGTTTTTCAGAACTCTAATGAAAGTGTTTTGTTCCACCTCCCAGTATTTTCTGCTGTGTCTTAAGTTCTGACTATCTGAAAGATTACTTGCATAATAATAGACCCTGTTAGTTAGCCTGCATATCATTGCTGGTACCTGTGTCTAACAGAGCTCTTTTCAAACTATCTGGAAATATAAAGAGCTAAGCATATTTTTTGGTTCTTCAGAACTGTGTACTGTAAATTGTTGCTGGACTAATTTTATTCAGAGTTGTGCACTGTTTTTTTTATTCACTGTATAGTTTTTCAGATCTCTGCTGAAAGTGTTTTATCTCACTTCCCCCCTTTTCTGCTATGTCTTAAGTTCTAACTATCTGATGGATTACTTGCATAATAATAGACTCTGTTAGTTAACAACCTGAATACCATTGTGGAACCGGTGTGTAACAGAGCTCTTTTAAAACTATCTGGAAATATACAGAGCAAAGTATATTTTTTGTTCTTCAGAACTGTGTACTGTAAATTGTTGCAGGACTAATTTTATTCAGAGGGTTGCACTGTTATTTTTGTTTCACTGTATAGTTTTTCAGATCTCTGCTGAAAGTGTTTTGTCCCACCTCCCATTTTCTGCTGTGTCTTAAGTTCTGACTATCAGAAGGATTACTTGCATAATCATAGACCTTGTTAGTTAGCAGCCTGCATATCATTGCTGAAACCTCTGTCTTACAGAGCTCTTTTCAAACTATCTGGAAATATACAGAGCTAAGTATATTTTTTTGGTTCTTCAGAATTGTGTACTGTAAATTGTTGCTGGACTAATTTTATTTAGAATTGTGCACCGTTATTTTTAATTCACTTTATAGTTTTTCGGATGTCTAATGAAAGTGTTTTGTCCCACCTCCCACTATTTTCTGCTGTGTCTTACGTTCTGACTATCTGAAAGATTACTTGCATAATAATAGACCCTGTTAGTAGCCTGCATATCATTGCTGGTACCTGTGTCTAACAGAGCTCTTTTCAAACTATCTGGAAATATAAAGAGCTAAGCATAATTTTGGTTCTTCAGAACTGTGTACTGTAAATTGTTGCTGGACTAATTTTATTCAGAGCTGTGCACTGTTATTTTTGATTCACTGTATAGTTTTTCAGATCTCTGCTGAAAGTGTTTTGTCCCACCTCCTCCTATTTTCTGCTGTGTCTTAAGTTTTGAGTATCTGAAGGATTACTTGCATAATAATAGACCCTGTTACTTAAGAGCCTGCATATCATTGCTGGAACCTGTGTCTTACAGAGTTCTTTTCCAACTATCTGGAAATATACAGAGCTAAGTATATATTTTGGTTATTCAGATTTGTGTACTGTAAATTGTTGCTGGACTATTTTTATTCAGAGTTGTGCAGTGTTATTTTTGATTCACTGTATAGTTTTTCAGTTCTCTGCTGAAAATTTTTTGTCACACTTCCCCCTATTTTCTGCTGTGTCTTAAGTTCTGACTATCTGAAGGATTACTTGTATAATAATAGACCCTGTTAGATAACAGCCTGAATATCATGGCTAGAACCTGTGTCTAACAGAGCTCTTTTCAAACTATTTGGAAATATGCAGAGCTAAGTATATTTTTTGGTTACTCAGAATTGTGTACTGTAAATTGTTGCTGGACTAATTTTATTCAGAGTTGTGCACTGTTATTTCTGAATCACTGTATAGTTTTTCAGATCTCTGCTGAAAGTGTTTTGTCCCACCTCCCCTATTTTCTGCTGTGTCTTAAGTTCTGACTATCTGAAGGATTACTTGCATAATAATATACCCTGTTAGTTAACAGCCTGCATACCATTGCTGGAACCTGTGTCTAACAGAGCAATTTTCAAACTATTTGGAAATATACAGAGCTAAGTATATTTTTTGGTTCTTCAGAATTGTGTACTGTAAATTGTTGCTGGACTAATTTTATTTAGAATTGTGCACCGTTATTTTTGATTCACTGTATAGTTTTTCAGATCTCTAATGAAAGTGTTTTGTCCCACCTCCCACTATTTTCTGCTGTGTCTTAAGTTCTGACTATCTGAAAGATTACTTGCATAATAATAGGCCCTGTTAGTTAGCCTGCATATCATTGCTGGTACCTGTGTCTAACAGAGCTCTTTTCAAACTATCTGGAAATATAAATAGCTAAGCATATTTTTTGGTTCTTCAGAACTGTGTACTGTAAATTGTTGCAGGACTAATTTTATTCAGAGGGTTGCACTGTTATTTTTGATTCACTGTATAGTTTTTCAGATCTCTGCTGAAAGTGTTTTATCTCACTTCCCCCCTTTTCTGCTGTTTCTTAAGTTCTAACTATCTGATGGATTACTTGCAAAATAATAGACTCTGTTAGTTAACAACCTGAATACCATTGTGGAACCGGTGTGTAACAGAGCTCTTTTAACACTATCTGGAAATATACAGAGCAAAGTATATTTTTTGTTCTTCAGAATTGTGTACTGTAAATTGTTGCAGGACTAATTATATTCAGAGGGTTGCACTGTTATTTTTGATTCACTGTATAGTTTTTCAGATCTCTGCTGAAAGTGTTTTGTCCCACCTCCCATTTTCTGCTGTGTCGTAAGTTCTGACTATCTGAAGGATTACTTGCATAATAATAGACCCTGTTAGTTAACGGCCTACACCATTGCTGGAACCTGTGTCTAACAGAGCTCTTTTCAATCTATCTGGAAATACGCAGAGCTAATTTTATTTTTTAGGTTTTTCAGAATTGTGTACTGTAAATTGTTGCTGGACTAATTTTATTCAGAATTGTGCTTTTTTATTTTTCATTGACTGTATAGTTTTTTAGATCTCTGCTGAAAGTGTTTTGTCCCATTTCCCCCTATTTTCTGCTGTGTCTTAAGTTCTGCCTATCTGAAGGATTATTTGCATAATAATAGACCCAGTTAGTTTACAGCCTGCATACCATTGTTGGAATCTGTGTGTAACAGAGCTCTTTTCAAACTATCTGCAAATATACAGAGCTAAGTATATATTTTTTGGTTATTCAGAATTGTGTACTGTAAATTGTTGCTGGACTAATTTTATTCAAAGATCTGCACTGTTATTTTTGATTCACTGTATAGTTTTTCAGATCTCTGCTGGAAGTGTTTTGCCCCACCTCCCCCTATTTTCTGCTGTATCGTAAGTTTTGACTATCTGAAGGATTACTTGCATAATCATAGACCTTGTTAGTTAACAGCCTGCATATCATTGCTGGAACCTGTGTCTAAAAGAGCGATTTTCAGACTATCTGGAAATATACAGAGCTAAGTATATTTTTTGGTTCTTCAGAATTGTGTACTGTAAATTGTTGCTGGACTAATTTTATTTAGAATTGTGCACCATTATTTTTGATTCACTGTATAGTTTTACAGATCTCTAATGAAAGTGTTTTGTCTCACCTCCCACTATTTTCTGCTGTGTCTTACGTTCTGACTATCTGAAAGATTACTTACATAATATTAGACCCTGTTAGTTAGCCTGCATATCATTGCTGGAACCTGTGTCTAACAGAGCACTTTTCAAACTATCTGGAAATATAAAGAGCTTAGCATATTTTTTGGTTCTTCAGAAATGTGTACTGTAAATTGTTGCTGGACTAATTTTATTCAGAGTTGTGCACTGTTTTTTTGATTCACTGTATAGTTTTTCAGATCTCTGCTGAAAGTGTTTTTTTCTCACTTCCCCCTTTTTTCTGCTGTGTCTTAAGTTCTAACTATCTGAAGGATTACTTGAATAATAATAGACTCTTTTAGTTAACAACCTGAATACCATTCTGGAACCGATGTGTAACAGAGCTCTTTTAAAACTATCTGGAAATATACAGAGCAAAGTATATTTTTTGGTTCTTCAGAATTGTGTACTGTAAATTGTTGCCAGACTAATTTTATTCAGAGGGTTGCACTGTTATTTTTGATTCACTTTATAGTTTTTCAGATCTCTGCTGAAAGTGTTTTGTCCCACCCCCTATTTTCTGCTGTGTCTTAAGTTCTGACTATCTGAAGGATTACTTGCATAATAATAGACCTTGTTAGTTAACAGCCTGCATATCATTGCTGGAACCTATGTCTAACAGAGCTCTTTTCAAACTATCTGGAAATATACAGAGCTAAGTATTTTTTGGTCTTCTGAATTGTGTACTGTAAATTGTTGCTGCACTAATTTTATTCAGAGATGTGCACCATTATTTTTGATTCACTGTATAGTTTTTCAGATCTCTGCTGAAAGTGTTTTGTCCCACCTCCCCCTATTTTCTGCTGTGTCTTAAGTTCTGACTATCTGAAGGATTACTTGCATAATAATAGACCCTGTTAGTTAAAAGCCTGCATATCATTGCTGGAACCTGTGTCTAACAGAGCTCTTTCAACCTATCTGGAAATATACAGAGCTAATTTTATTTTTTAGGTTTTTCAGAATTGTGTACTGTAAATTGTTGCTGGACTAATTTTATTCAGAGTTGTGCTTTTTTATTTTTCATTCACTGAATAGTTTTTCAGATCTCTGCTGAAAGTGTTTTGTCCCATTTCCCCCTATTTTCTGCTGTGTCTTAAGTTCTGCCTATCTGAAGGATTATTTGCATAATAATAGACCCAGTTAGTTTACAGCCTGCATACCATTGTTGGAATCTGTGTGTAACAGAGCTCTTTTCAAACTATCTGCAAATATACAGAGCTAAGTATATTTTTGGTTATTCAGAATTGTGTACTGTAAGTTGTTGCTGGACTAATTTTATTCAGAGTTGTGCACTGTTATTTTTGATTCACTGTATAGTTTTTCAGATCTCTGCTGAAAGTGTTTTGTCCCACCTCCCCCCATTTTCTGCTGTGTCTTAAGTTCTGACTATCTGAAGGATTATTTCATAATAATAGACCTTGTTAGTTAACAGCCTGCATATCATTGCTGGAACCTATGTCTAACAGAACTCTTTTCAAACTATCTGGAAATATACAGAGCTAAGTATATTTTTTTTCTTCAGAATTGTGTAGTGTTATTTCTTGCTGGACTAATTTTATTCAGAGTTGTGCAGTGTTATTTTTGATTCACCGTATAGTTTTTCAGATCTCTGCTGAAAGCGTTTTGTCCCACCTCCCCCTATTTTCTGCTGTGTCTTAAGTTCTGACTATCTGAAGGATTACTTGCTTTATAATAGACCCTATTAGTTAACAGCCTGCATATCATTGCTGGAACATGTGTCTAACAGAGCACTTTTCAAACTATCTGGAAATATACAGAGCTAAGTATATTTTTGGTTCTTCAGAATTGTGTACTGTAAATTGTTGCTGGACTAATTTTATTCAGAGTTGTGCACTGTTATTTTTGATTCACTGTATAGTTTTTCAGATCTCTGCTGAAAGTGTTTTGTCCCACCTCCCCCTATTTTCTGCTGTGTCTTAAGTTCTGACTATCTGAAGGATTACTTGCATAATAATAGACCCTGTTAGTTAACAGCCTGCATATCATTGCTGGAACCTGTGTCTAACAGAGCTCTTTTCAAACTATCTGGAAATATACAGAGCTAAGTATATTTTTGGTTCTTCAGAATTGTGTACTGTAAATTGTTGCTGGACTAATTTTATTCAGAGTTGTGCACTGTTATTTTTGATTCACTGTATAGTTTTTCAGATCTCTGCTGAAAGTGTTTTGTCCCACCTCGCTATTTTCTGCTGTGTCTTAAGTTCTGACTATCTGAAGGATTACTTGCATAATAATAGACCCTGTTAGTTAACAGCCTGCATACCATTGCTGGAACCTGTGTCTAACAGAGCTCTTTTCAAACTATCTGGAAATATACAGAGCTAAGTATATTTTTGGTTCTTCAGAATTGTGTACTGTAAATTGTTGCTGGACTAATTTTATTCAGAGTTGTGCACTGTTATTTTTGATTCACTGTATAGTTTTTCAGATCTCTGCTGAAAGTGTTTTGTCCCACCTCCCCCTATTTTCTGCTGTGTCTTAAGTTCTGACTATCTGAAGGATTACTTGCATAATAATAGACCCTGTTAGTTAACAGCCTGCATATCATTGCTGGAACCTGTGTCTAACAGAGCTCTTTTCAAACTATCTGGAAATATACAGAGCTAAGTATTTTTTGGTTCTTCAGAATTGTGTACTGTAAATTGTTGCTGGACTAATTTTATTCAGAGTTGTGCACTGTTATTTTTGATTCACTGTATAGTTTTTCAGATCTCTGCTGAAAGTGTTTTGTCCCACCTCCCCCTATTTTCTGCTGTGTCTTAAGTTCTGACTATCTGAAGGATTACTTGCATAATAATAGACCCTGTTAGTTAACAGCCTGCATATCATTGCTGGAACCTGTGTCTAACAGAGCTCTTTTCAAACTATCTGGAAATATACAGAGCTAAGTATATTTTTGGTTCTTCAGAATTGTGTACTGTAAATTGTTGCTGGACTAATTTTATTCAGAGTTGTGCACTGTTATTTTTGATTCACTGTATAGTTTTTCAGATCTCTGCTGAAAGTGTTTTGTCCCACCTCCTCCTATTTTGTGTTGTGTCTTAATTTCTGACTATCTGAAGGATTACTTGCATGAAAATATACCCTGTTAGTTAACAGCCTGCATATCATTGCTGGAACCTGTGTCTAACAGAGCTCTTTTCAAACTATCTGGAAATATACAGAGCTAAGTATATTTTTTCTTCAGAATTGTGTACTGTAAATTGTTGCTGGACTAATTTTATTCAGAGTTGTGCACTGTTATTTTTGATTCACTGTATAGTTTTTCAGATCTCTGCTGAAAGTGTTTTGTCCCACCTTCCCCCATTTTCTGCTGTGTTTTAAGTTCTGACTATCTGAAGGGTTACTTGCATAATAATAGACCTTGTTAGTTAACAGCTTGCATATCATTGCTGGAACCTATGTCTAACAGAGCTCTTTTCAAACTATCTGGAAATATACAGAGCTAAGTATATTTTTTTTCTTCAGAATTGTGTAGTGTTATTTCTTGCTGGACTAATTTTATTCAGAGTTGTGCAGTGTTATTTTTGATTCACCGTATAGTTTTTCAGATCTCTGCTGAAAGCGTTTTGTCCCACCTCCCCCTATTTTCTGCTGTGTCTTAAGTTCTGACTATCTGAAGGATTACTTGCTTTATAATAGACCATATTAGTTAACAGCCTGATTATCATTGCTGGAACATGTGTCTAACAGAGCACTTTTCAAACTATCTGGAAATATACAGAGCTAAGTATATTTTTGATTCTTCAGAATTGTGTACTGTAATTTGTTGCTGGACTAATTTTATTCAGAGTTGTGCACTGTTATTTTTGATTCACTGTATAGTTTTTCAGATCTCTGCTGAAAGTGTTTTGTCCCACCTCCTATTTTCTGCTGTGTCTTAAGTTCTGACTATCTGAAGGATTACTTGCATAATAATAGACCCTGTTAGTTAACAGCCTGCATATCATTGCTGGAACCTCTGTCTAACAGAGCTCTTTTCAAACTATCTGGAAATATACAGAGCTAAGTATATTTTTGGTTCTTCAGAATTGTGTACTGTAAATTGTTGCTGGACTAATTTTATTCAGAGTTGTGCACTGTTATTTTTGATTCACTGTATAGTTTTTCAGATCTCTGCTGAAAGTGTTTTGTCCCACCTTCCCCTATTTTCTGCTGTGTCTTAAGTTCTGACTATCTGAAGGATTACTTGCATAATAATAGACCCTATTAGTTAACAGCCTGCATATCATTGCTGGAACCTGTGTCTAACAGAGCTCTTTTCAAACTATCTGGAAATATACAGAGCTAAGTATATTTTTTGGTTCTTCAGAATTGTGTACTGTAAATTGTTGCTGGACTAATTTTATTCAGAGTTGTGCAGTGTTATTTTTGATTCACTGTATAGTTTTTCAGATCTCTGCTGAAAGCATTTTGTCCCACCTACCCCTATTTTCTGCTGTGCCTCAAGTTCTGACTATCTGAAGGATTACTTGCATAATAATAGACCCTATTAGTTAACAGCCTGCATACCATTGCTGGAACCTGTGTCTAATAGAGCTCTTTTCAAACTATCTGGAAATATAAAGAGCTAAGTATATTTTTTCGGTTCTTCAGAACTGTGTAGTTTAAATTGTTGCTGGACTAATTTTACTCAGAGTTGTGCACTGTTATTTTTGATTCACTGTATAGTTTTTCAGATCTCTGCTGAAAGTGTTTTGTCCCACCTCCCTCTATTTTCTGCTTTGTCTTAAGTTCTGACTATCTCAAGGATTACTTGCATAATAATAGAACTTGTTAGTTAACAGCCTGTACATCATTGCTGGAACCTGTGTCTAACAGAGCTCTTTTCAAACAATCTGGAAATATAGAGAGCTAAGTATATTTTTTGGTTCTTCAGAATTGTGTACTGTAAACTGTTGGCAGACTAATTTTATTCAGAGTTGTGCACTGTAATTTTTGATTCACTGTATAGTTTTTCAGATCTCTGCTGAAAGCGTTTAGTCCCACCTACCCATATTTTCTGCTGTGCCTTAAGTTCTGACTATCTGAATGATTACTGGCATAATAATATACCCTATTAGTTAACAGACTGCATAACATTGCTGGAACCTGTGCCTTACAGAGTTCTTTTCCAACTATCTGGAAATATACAGAGCTAAGTATATATTTTGGTTATTCAGATTTGTGTACTGTAAATTGTTGCTGAACTATTTTTATTCAGAGTTGTCCACTGTTATTTTTGATTCACTTTATAGTTTTTAAGAGTTTTGTCCCACCTTCCCCTATTTTCGGCTGTGTCTTAATTTCTCACTATCTGAAAAATTACTTGCATAATAATAGACCCTGTTAGTTAACAGCCTGCATACCATTGCTGGAACTTGTGTCTAACAGAGCTCTTTTCAAACTATCTGGAAATATACAGAGCTAAGAATATTTTTTGTTCTTCAGAATTGTGTACTGTAAATTGTTGCTGGACTAATTTTATTCAGAGTTGTGACTGTTATTTTTGATGCACCGTATAGTTTTTCAGATCTCTGCTGAAAGTGTTTTTTCCCACCTCCCCCTATTTTCTGCTGTGGCTTAAGTTCTGACTATCTGAAGTATTACTTGCATAATAATAGATCCTGTTAGTTAACAGCTTGCATATCATTACTGGAACCTGTGTCTAACAGAGCTCTTTTCAAACTATCTGGAAATATACAGAGCTAAGTATATTTTTTTCTTCAGAATTGTGTACTGTAAATTGTTGCTGGACTAATTTTATTCAGAGTTGTGCACTGTTATTTTTGATTCACTGTATAGTTTTTCAGATCTCTGCTGAAAGTGTTTTGTCCCACCTCCCCCTATTTTCTGCTGTGTCTTAAGTTTTGACTATCTGAAAGATTACTTGCATAATAATAGACCCTGTTAGTTAACAGCCTGCATATCATTGCTGGAACCTGTGTCTAACAGAGCTCTTTTCAAACTATCTGGAAATATAAAGAGCTAAGCATATTTTTTGGTTCTTCAGAATTGTGTACTGTAAATTGTTGCTGGACTAATTTTATTTAGAGTTGTGCACTGTTATTTTTGATTCACTGTATAGTTTTTCAGATCTCTGCTGAAAGTGTTTTGTCCCACCTCCCCCTATTTTCTGCTGTGTCTTAAGTTCTGACTATCTGAAAGATTACTTGCATAATAATAGACCCTGTTAGTTAGCCGGCATATCATTGCTGGTACCTGTGTCTAACAGAGCTCTTTTCAAACTATCTGGAAATATAAAGAGCTTAGTATATTTTTGGTTCTTCAGAACTGTGTAGTTTAAATTGTTGCTGGACTAATTTTATTCAGAGTTGTACACTGTTATTTTTGATTCACTGTATAGTTTTTCAGATCTCTGCTGAAAGTGTTTTGTCCCACCTCCCTCTATTTTCTGCTGTGTCTTAAGTTCTGACTATCTGAAAGATTACTTGCATAATAATAGACCCTGTTAGTTAGCCTGCATATCACTGCTGGAACCTGTGTCTAACATAGCTCTTTTCAAACTATCTAGAAATATAAAGAGCTAAGCATATTTTTTGGTTCTTCAGAATTGTGTATTATAAATTGTTGCTTGACTAATTTTATTCAGAGTTGTGCACTGTTATTTTTGATTCACCGTATAGTTCTTCAGATCTCTGCTGAAAGTGTTTTGTCCCACCTCCTCTATTTTCTGCTGTGTCTTAAGTTCTGACTATCTGAAGGATTACTTGCATAGTAATAGACCCTGTTATTTAACAGCCTGCATATCATTGCTGGAACCTGTGTCTTACAGAGTTCTTTTCCAACTATCTGGAAATATACAGAGCTAAGTATATATTTTGGTTATTCAGATTTGTGTACTGTAAATTGTTGCTGGACTATTTTTATTCAGAGTTGTGCAGTGTTATTTTTGATTCACTGTATAGTTTTTCAGTTCTCTGCTGAAAATGTTTTGTCCCACCTCCCCCTATTTTCTGCTGTGTCTTAAATTCTGACTGTCTGAAGGATTACTTGCATAATAATATACCCTGTTAGTTAACAGCCTGCATACCATTGCCGGAACCTATGTCTAACAGAGCGATTTTCAAACTATCTGGAAATATGCAGAGCTAAGTATATTTTGTCTTCAGAATTGTGTACTGTAAATTGTTGCTGGACTAATTTTATTTAGAATTGTGCACTGTTATTTTTGATTCACTGTATAGTTTTTCAGATCTCTAATGAAAGTGTTTTGTCCCACCTCCCACTTTTTTCTGCTGTGTCTTAAGTTCTGACTATCTGAAAGATTACTTGCATAATAATAGACCCTGTTAGTTAGCCTGCATATCATTGCTTTTACCTGTGTCTAACAGAGCTCTTTTCAAACTATCTGGAAATATAAAGAGCTAAGCATATTTTTTGGTTCTTCAGAATTGTGTACTGTAAATTGTTGCTGGACTAATTTTATTCAGAGTTGTGCACTGTTTTTTTTATTCACTGTATAGTTTTTCAGATCTCTGCTGAAAGTGTTTTTTCTCACTTCCCCTTTTTTCTGCTGTGTCTTAAGTTCTAACTATCTGAAGGATTACTTGCATAATAATAGACTCTGTTAGTTAACAACCTGAATACCATTGCAGAATCTGTGTGTAATAGAGCTCTTTTAAAACTATCTGGAAATATACAGAGCAAAGTATATTTTTTGTTCTTCAGAACTGTGTACTGTAAATTGTTGCAGGACTAATTTTATTCAGAGGGTTGCACTGTTATTTTTGTTTCACTGTATAGTTTTTCAGATCTCTGCTGAAAATGTTTTGTCCCACCTCCCATTTTCTGCTGTGTCTTAAGTTCTGACTATCTGAAGGATTACTTGCATAATCATAGACCTTGTTAGTTAACAGCCTGCATATCATTGCTGAAACCTGTGTCTAACAGAGCGATTTTCAAACTATCTGGAAATATACAGAGCTAAGTATATTTTTTTGGTTCTTCAGAATTGTGTACTGTAAATTGTTGCTGGACTAATTTTATTTAGAATTGTGCACCGTTATTTTTGATTCACTGTATAGTTTTTCAGATGTCTAATGAAAGTGTTTTGTCCCACCTCCCACTATTTTCTGCTGTGTCTTAAGTTCTGACTATCTGAAAGATTACTTGCATAATAATAGACCCTGTTAGTTAGCCTGCATATCATTGCTGGTACCTGTGTCTAACAGAGCTCTTTTCAAACTATCTGGAAATATAAAGAGCTAAGCATAATTTTGGTTCTTCAGAACTGTGTACTGTAAATTGTTGCTGGACTAATTTTATTCAGAGTTGTGCACTGTTATTTTTGATTCACTGTATAGTTTTTCAGATCTCTGCTGAAAGTGTTTTGTCCCACCTCCTCCTATTTTCTGCTGTGTCTTACGTTTTGAGTATCTGAAGGATTACTTGCATAATAATAGACCCTGTTACTTAAGAGCCCGCATATCATTGCTGGAACCTGTGTCTTACAGAGTTCTTTTCCAACTATCTGGAAATATACAGAGCTAAGTATATTTTTTGGTTATTCAGATTTGTGTACTGTAAATTGTTGCTGGACTATTTTTATTCAGAGTTGTGCAGTGTTATTTTTGATTCACTGTATAGTTTTTCAGTTCTCTGCTGAAAGTCTTTTGTCAAACTTCCCGCTATTTTCTGCTGTGTCTTAAGTTCTGACTATCTGAAGGATTACTTGTATAATAATAGACCCTCTTAGATAACAGCCTGAATATCATGGCTAGAACCTGTGTCTAACAGAATTCTTTTCAAACTATTTGGAAATATGCAGAGCTATGTATATTTTTTTGGTTACTCAGAATTGTGTACTGTAAATTGTTGCTGGACTAATTTTATTTAGAGTTGTGCACTGTTATTTCTGAATCACTGTATATATTTTCAGATCTCTGCTGAAAGTGTTTTGTCCCACCTCCCCCTATTTTCTGCTGTGTCTTAAGTTCTGACTGTCTGAAGGATTACTTGCATAATAATATACCCTGTTGGTTAACAGCCTGCATACCATTGCTGGAACCTGTGTCTAACAGAGCAATTTTCAAACTATCTGGAAATATACATAGCTATGTATATTTTTTTGGTTCTTCAGAATTGTGTACTGTAAATTGTTGCTGGACTAATTTTATTTAGAATTGTGCACCGTTATTTTTGATTCACTGTATAGTTTTTCAGATCTCTAATGAAAGTGTTTTGTCCCACCTCCCACTATTTTCTGCTGTGTCTTAAGTTCTGACTATCTGAAAGATTACTTGCATAATAATAGACCCTGTTAGTTAGCCGGCATATCATTGCTGGTACCTGTGTCTAACAGAGCTCTTTTCAAACTATCTGGAAATATAAAGAGCTAAGCATATTTTTTGGTTCTTCAGAACTGTGTACTGTAAATTGTTGCAGGACTAATTTTATTCAGAGGGTTGCACTGTTATTTTTAATTCACTGTATAGTTTTTCAGATCTCTGCTGAAAGTGTTTTGTCCCACCTCCCATTTTCTGCTGTGTCTTAAGTTCTGACTATCTGAAGGATTATTTGCATAATCATAGACCTTGTTAGTTAACAGCCTGCATATCATTGCTGGAACCTGTGTCTAAAGGAGCGATTTTCAGACTATCGGGAAATATACAGAGCTAAATATATATTTTGGTTATTCAGATTTGTGTACTGTAAATTGTTGCTGGGCTATTTTTATTCAGAGTTGTGCAGTGTTATTTTTGATTCACTGTATAATTTTTCAGTTCTCTGCTGAAAGTGTTTTGTCACACTTCCCCCTATTTTCTGCTGTGTCTTAAGTTCTGACTATCTGAAGAATTACTTGTATAATAATAGACCCTGTTAGATAACACCCTGAATATCATGGCTAGAACCTGTGTCTAAAAGAGCTCTTTTCAAACTATTTGGAAATATGCAGAGCTAAGTATATTTTTGGTTACTCAGAATTGTGTACTGTAAATTGTTGCTGGACTAATTTTATTCAGAGTTGTGACTGTTATTTTTGATGCACCGTATAGTTTTTCAGATCTCTGCTGAAAGTGTTTTTTCCCACCTCCCCCTATTTTCTGCTGTGGCTTAAGTTCTGACTATCTGAAGTATTACTTGCATAATAATAGATCCTGTTAGTTAACAGCTTGCATATCATTGCTGGAACCTGTGTCTAACAGAGTTTTTTTCAAACTATCTGGAAATATGCAGAGCTAAGTATATTTTGTCTTCAGAATTGTGTACTGTAAATTGTTGCTGGACTAATTTTATTTAGAATTGTGCACCGTTATTTTTGATTCACTGTATAGTTTTTCAGATCTCTAATGAAAGTGTTTTGTCCCACCTCCCACTATTTTCTGCTGTGTCTTACGTTCTGACTATCTGAAAGATTACTTGCATAATAATAGACCCTGTTAGTTAGCCTGCATATCATTGCTGGAACCTGTGTCTAACAGAGCTCTTTTCAAACTATCTGTAAATATAAAGAGCTTAGCATATTTTTTGGTTCTTCAGAATTGTGTACTATAGGGGGGGCGTGGCCGAGGATGAACACAGGATAGCAGCAGATTTCTTCAGCTCCACCAACATAACTACATTAACAGGAAATTATTACTTCAAAATTCAACTAATGGAATAATTTTCTTTCTAAAAACGTTTGGAATATCATTACCTTGAATAATATCCAAAAAAGAAAGAAAATTTAACTCATTTTCCTGTCAGAAATCTTTTTGGAAATTTCTCTCTCATCACTTCTGTTCAGAATGAGTTCCAGCAAGGCTAACAGTCAGGATTCCAGCATTAAGAAAGAGCTTCAGACATTATTATCAACTATACAGCAACTAACAAATAAAATGGACAGACTGGATGTTAAAATTGATAATTTTATAGAGAAAACCACAAAACAAATGGATGTGCTACACCAAGATCTACAACATCAGAAAGCTCAGATAACAGGTATAGAAGAGACACTTAATGATATGGACAACAGAATTAAGGAAGAAGAAATAAACACTGAATTCTTATTGAAACAAAACACGCACCTTCAATCCAAACTAGATGACTTGGAAAACAGATCCAGATGCAACAATATAAGGATTTTTGGACTGCCAGAAAATATAGAAGGTAATAACATTACATCTTTTTTAAATACTTGGCTTCCCAAAACTTTAGATCTGTCAGAGGCATTTTCTTTTGGCATTGAAAGAACCCATAGGTCTTTATCCATTTCTAATACAAATAAAAAGTATCCTAGATCAGTTATTGTAAGATTTTTATCATCTTATGACAAGGAGATGTTATTAAAATCTGCATGGGCTAAATCACCTATAAAAATTAATGAAGCAACTGTGCGCTTTGACAATGACTATTCTTCTTTGGTAATATCAAAAAGAAAGGTCTTTTTACCATTAATAAGAGAGCTTAAGAAAGCACAGTTCAAAACTCATCTTTTATTTCCTTCCAAACTAAAAATCTTTTTACCTGATGGCCCTAGAATTTTTGAAGACCTGGACTCTGCTTTGCTGTATATTAAAAAAATAAAATATTAGATAAAATAGAGGATATGGAATGGGCAAGTCCTTCGTTAAAAAGAATGGCAACAGGAACTTCTTGGAAGACATCAGAGAAACAAAAAGACTAAAAAACAAATGACATGTTTTATATTTCTTTGAACTCTTTAATTACAGTTTCTGCATTTACAAGAAAACCACAAATATCTTAATGATTTGTACAAAGTTATTTTAATGTGCAAGAACCGAAGTTTGTTTTATGAATAATCAAACTTTCATGAGGAACAAATAACCTGATATAAATCAACTTGTTTCTCTTTTGTGACAAAGAGACCTAAGGTTAGTAATATGATATATTTCCTTTCTTTTCTTATTTTAAATAATAGCATTCTCTTTAAACTAAACACATAGAGGAGGGAGAGGGAGGGCAGGGAAGGGGGAAAGATGAAAAGAAGGAAAAAAGGGGAAAAATAATCTATTATCTCTTTAAAATTATTTATGCTGTTTAAGTATTACTGCTATATATTATACTATGACTAAATTGCTTAAATACATGATATTAAATAATATGTCATGATATAACTGCAGTTGACTAGAACTAAAGCAGTTGTAAGTAATATGTCTCAGGTTTTACTTTATTAAAACAAACAGCAAGTAAATATCTATGTAGGTACTTTTTTTTTTTTTTTTTTTTTTAGGTAACAAGGTTCTGATAATACTGATATGTGTTTGTAACATACTCTGAATGAGAAAATGAAATGGGACACATAAATATAAGTAATGTTTATATTAAATAATTGAAGGCTTAGTTTCACTGCCATAGAGACTGCAATGACTTGTGAAGTGCTTCGAGAAGGTTTTACACTGTATAAATCCATTTGCATTCAAAATGAATGTTTGTCACTTACTTTTATTAAAATTCCCGCCAGAATGTTATAAGAGACAATTTAAGTTATAGATATCCTCGTGAATAGTGTCCTCGAGCCGTTTTAAAAGCTTCAACATTCAGAAAATGCACAGAGAAGCTGAAAGCAGCCATTTTGAACTTTGACCCTGATTTCACACAGACTCGTCGCAAATTCAAGAAGTAAACCTGTTTCAGGAAGTAGAACTGCTGTAAATGCGGTATTGTGATGAAAAACGAACTTTATGACAACAAAATGTGAGTTTTTCTTTATAATAATTTACTTATTTAAGATGTAACTTATAAAATGTAAAAGTTATAATGATTTTAAATGGCTTAATATGCCATAGTAAACAAATGAGATAATTTAGAATGCATAGAAGCTAAAACTCATGCATATATGACTCTGAAAGCTTATATAATTGCTGCACTTTAATGCATATAGATGCTTATAATTTAAGGATATATAATATTATAATGCATTTATTTTAAATAAGATAAATAAGTATGTGCTTTATTATGATTCTATTGCAGAAGAAAATGTTATGTGATACATTTTAAAGCTGCAGTGCAGATATATAAGCTATAGCTGGCTTTCATCACAATGATTTATGCATAACTAGGGATCAACATTGCTTTGTAGTATGTTCTTTTAACTTATATACTGAGAATAATCATTTTTATTTAAATGGTAAGAATAAGTAAGAGAAGGAAGCTTCTAGTGCATGTAGTTTAAAGTTTTAAAACTACTAACAGTACTGTTATGGCAGAAAATATGAATACTCTAATGTAAGTAATGTCTGAGTCATAATAGCCTGAGATAACAAATGTTATTGAATTCAAATGAGCATAAACATATAATAAGAACCTATCATTACAAATTTTTATTAAACTGCCAAATGGGTATCCTCTCTTTTTTTTTTCTTCTCTCTCTCTCTTCTCTGCTCCCACTTTCAAGATTGTTAGAATGCTATTATGATAATGAACTCATTATATAGAATAGATGTACATAGCATTATTAAGTTGATTATAAAAGTTTTATATGATTATACAAAGCTGTTATATAAATTGTTTAAGTCTTGCTATAATAGATAATCAAAATAGATGAGTTTAACTTTAGTTAATAATAGTATTTAATTAATTTGGTGGCAGCTGGAGTACTGCTGCTTAGGATAGGGGGATAACTTGAGTGGTATTTGCTACTCAAAGTTGGAGTTTTTAACTCCAGGCTGGATGCATTGTTTAATCCAAACAATATTTTCACATGATTATTGTTATGTGTATATAGTTTTGACATCCACATCACATTTTATAAACTCATTGTCACTACAAATAAAAGTTAAAATCTCACAAAATTCCATAAGATTTTCACTAAATACAGCTATAATTAATAGAACACCTAAAGGAGGAGACATAATAATACTTACTTTAGTAAATGTTATTCTGATTATAAGTTTTATATGTTTATAAAAGTTAAATGGTAACTTTAAAAGGAATTTCTTTAAACATTAATGGATTGAATAACCCATGTAAAAGGGCAAGTTTAATGAGATATATTAATCTGCATAGAGCCAACTTAATATTCCTTCAGGAAACACATCTCCTGAAAAAAGATATATATAAATTAGCCACTAATAAATATACAGTCTTGGTTAGCTCAGAACACACACAGAAAAAAAGAGGAGTGGCTATCTTATGGAACAAAAATATGCCCATACCTAAAACTATTAAGTCATATAAAGATGACAAAGGAATGTTCTGCCTGGTTACAATACAGATTAATGGGAAAACATATACATTGATTAATGTATACTGGATACCAGGAATTGGCACTAATACAGTGAAACACCATCTCAATAAGATTATATCATTTTCTAAAGGAGATATTATTTTAGCAGGAGATTTTAACTGTATCCTGCATGAAAAAGATACTACTACTATAGGAAAAAGGAAAATCACATCCAATGCAAAACATTTAAAGGATTTCATTAATTTATATCATTTGAATGATATTAATAATCAGACAGATTCTAAATCATTACCATATACTTTTTTTTCTAACAGACATAAAACTTATTCAAGAATAGATAGAGTCTTTATTTCTAACCAACTGGTAACAGACTTAATTAATTCTAAGATCATTTCATGCCCTATATCAGATCATAATTCAATTGTCTTCGAATTTATGGTAAATATTACTTATAATGTTCAGATCAAAAGAATACCAGCATACCTAACTCAACTAAAAGATTATAAAGATTATATACTTACAGAGGTGCAACATTTCTTAGACTTAAACACTACACCTGACGTCTCCATTATTTACATTTGGGATGCTCTAAAATCTTATTTATATGGACAAAGTATCAGATGGTGTAATAAAAGGAAATCTTGGGACAGGGAATTAATAGACATTCAAAACAAATTAGACTCATATAAACATAATAATAAGGAAAATATTATGGACAAAAAAGTCATTGAGGAAATAAATAAATTAAATGAGAAATACAAAGAAATTTTAAGTCACAAAGTCAAAATAACATTAGAGAAATATACATTTTTGTCTTACTCAATAAGTCCCAAATACTTACATAGACTTAAAAATAAAACAAAAGGCTGAATAAACAAAATCACATCAAAGAAATTTTCTCCAAGGAAAAAGAAGAATGTCTCTAGTTTACCAGAAATATTAGATGAATTTAGAAATCACTTTCATAACATTAACCATAATAACATTAATATGGATTCTAAAGATAAAATAAAGAACTTTATAATTACAAACATGAACAAAAAACTTAATAAACAACAGACTAGATTAATAGATAAAAATATTTCATATACAGAGGTTATCACACAAATAAATAAACTTAAATCAAACAAAGCACCAGGTAATGATGGTATTATTCCTGAGATTTATAAAATCCTTCCTAAGAGTACCTATTCATAAATACATAAGGTTTTCATTTCAGCTCAAAATGAATTGTCAATTCCCCCATCCTGGCAATACACATTTATTTCACCAATTTTGAAACACAATAAAGATCCAACTAGATGCACTTCATATAGACCTATTTCATTACTTAATGTTGACTATAAAATGTTCATGAATATATTTGCTGACAGATTAAAGACAATCATTCCAAGTATAATAGATATAGATCAGACAGGCTTTATTATAAATAGAAATACTTTTGATAATATAAGGAGAACTTTAACTCTGATTGATTATGCAGACAGAAAAAAGAAAGACTTGACACTCATCAGCCTTGATATAAGTTCAGCATTTGACTCAGTAAGTTGGGACTATTTGTTTATCTTATTGAAGTGTACAAATTTCTCTGATACATTTGTGAGTTTAATTGAACATCTATATAAAGGAGCATTGGCTTACATTAAAATAGGAACATATGTCTCACAAAAAATACCCATATTAAAAGGTACAAAACAAGGGTGTCCACTTTCACCATTATTATTTACTTTAATAATGGAGCCTTGGGCTAATTTGATTAGAAACAGCAATGATATAGAAGGATTCGATATAGACGAAAATACAATATCTAAAATCCAACTTTTTGCAGATGATGTTTTAATTACATCAGCAGGAACAAATTCTTCTATGCAGTCATTATTTGATAAGATGACAGATTTCAAGAATATTTCTGGTTTGATATTTAATGAAGAAAAAACTAAAATATTACCAATATACACAGGGAAAATGTTCTCACTAATGATTTTCTCAAATACATACCCAATTCAGGTCAAATAACTTATTTAGGCATAATATTAACTAAAGATATTAAATCTATTATACATAATAATTATAGTAATTGTCTTCATAATATACAAAATCATTTCAATAGCTGGAACAATATGTTTTTTGCCATGGAAGAAAGACTCACAATTATTAAAATGATAATATTCGAAGATATTATACATAATACAATCAATAATACTCCCACCTACAAAATAATTATTAAGAAATTAAATTCACAAATGTTAAATTTCTTATGGGCACCTAATAGAAAAACTAAGGGG
>NC_056725.1:1879326048-1879368465 GCF_019279795.1 Protopterus annectens | reverse complement strand
TGCAGTCTGTTAACTAACAGGGTCTATCATTATGCAAGTAATCCTTCAGATAGTCAGAACTTAAGACACAGCAGAAACAAGGGGGAGGTGGGACAAAACACTTTCAGCAGAGATCTGGAAAACTATATGGTGAATCAAAAATAGCAGAGCACAACTCTGAATAAAATTACTCCAGCAACAATTTACAGTACACAATTCTGAAAAACAAAAAAAAAATAAACTTAGCTCTGTATTTTCCTGATAGGTTTAAAAGAGCTCTGTTAGACACAGGTTCCAGCAATGATATGCAGGCTCTTACGTAACAGGGTCTATTATGCAAATAATCCTTCAGATACTCAGAACTTAAGACACAGCAGAAAATAGGAGGAGGTGGGACAAAACACTTTCAGCAGAGATGTGAAAAATGATACAGTGAATCAAAAAAAACTGTGCACAACTCTGAATAAAATTAGTCCAGCAACGGTTTACAGTACACAGTTCTGAAGAACCAAAAAATATACTTAGCTCTTTATATTTCCAGATAGTTTGAAAAGAGGTCTGTTAGTCACAGGTTCCAGCAATGATATGCAGGCTGTTAATTAACCGGGTCTATTATTATGCAAGTAATTATTCCGACAGTCAGAACTTAAGACACAGAAGAAAATAAAAGGAGGTGGGACAAAACACATTCAGCAAAGATCTGAAAAACTGTACGGTGAATAAAAAAAAAACAGTGCACAACTCTGAATAAAATTAGTCCAGTAACAATTTACAGTACAAAATTCTGAAGAAAAAATATACTTAGTTCTGTATATTTCCAGATATTTTGAAAAGAGCTCTGTTAGACACAGGTTCCAGTAATGACATGCAGGCTGTTTACTAACAGGGTCTATTATTATGCAAGTAATCCTTCAGATAGTCAGAACTTAAGACACAGCAGAAAACAGGGGGAGGTGGGACAAAACACTTTCAGCAGAGATCTGAAAAACTATACAGTGAATCAAAAATAACAGTGCAACCCTCTGAATAAAATTAGTCCGGCAACAATTTACAGTGCACATTTCTGAAGAACCAAAATGTATACTTAGCTCTGTATATTTCCAGATAGTTTGAAAAGAGCTCTGTTAGACAGAGGTTCCAACAATGCTATGCAGGCTGTTAACGAATAGGGTATATTATTGCAATCCTTCAGATAGTCAGAACTTAAGACACAGCAGAAAATAGGGGGAGGTAGGACAAAACACTTTCAGCAGTGATCTGAAAAACTATACAATGAATAAAAAAACAGTGCAGAACTCTGAATAAAATTAGTCCAGCAACAATTTACAGTACACAATTCTGAAGAACAAAAAAATATACTTAGCTCTGTATATTTCCAGATAGTTTGAAAAGAGCTCTCTTAGACACAGGTTCCAGGAATGATATTCAGGTTGTTAACTAACAGGGTCTATTATTATGCAAGTAATCCTTCAGGCAGTCAGAACTTAAGACAGAGTAGAAAATAGGGGGAGGTGAGAAATACTCTTTCAGCAGAGATCTGTAAAACTATACAGTGAATCCAAAAAAAAACAGTGCACAACTCTGAATAAAATTAGTCCAGCAACAATTTACAGTACACAATTGTGAAGAACCGAAAAAATATACTTAGCACTGTATATTTCCATATAGTTTGAAAAGAGTTCTTTTAGACACAGGTTTCAGCAATTATATGCAGGCTGTTAACTAATGGAGTCTATAATTATGCAAGTAATCCTTCAGGTAGTCAGAACTTAAGACACAGCAGAAAACAGGTGGAGGTGGGACAAAACACATTCAGCAGATTTGAAAAACTATACAGTGAATCAAAAATAATAGTGCACAACTCTGAATAAAATTAGTCCAGCAAAAATTTACAGTACACAATTCTGAAGAACCATAAAAAATATACTTAACTATGTATATTTCCAGATAGTTTGAAAAGAGCTCTGTTAGACACAGGTTCCAGCAATGGTATGCAGGCTGTTAACTAACAGGGTCTATTATTATGCAAGTAATCCTTTAGATAGTCAGAACGTACGACACAGCAGAAAATAGGGGGAGGTGGGACAAAACACTTTCATCAGAGATCTGAAAAAACTATACAGTGAATCAAAAATAACAGTGCACAACTCTGAATAAAATTAGTCCAGCAACAATTTACATTACACAACTCTGAAGAACCAAAAAATATACGTAGCTCTGTATATATCCAGATTTCTTGAAAGGAGCTCTGTTAGACACAGGTTCCAGCAATGATATGCAGGCTGTTAACTAACAGAGTCTACTTTTAGGCAAGTAATCCTTCAAAGATTCAGAAGTTAAGACACAGCAGAATATAGGGGGAGGTGGGAAAAAACACTTTCAGCAGAGATCTGAAAAACTATAAGGTGAATCAAAAATAACAGTGCACAACTCTGAATTAAATTAGTCTAGCAACAATTTACAGTACACAATTGTGAAAAACCAAAAAATATACTTAGCTCTGTATATTTCCATATAGTTTGAAAATAGTTCTGTTAGACACAGGTTCCAGAAGTTATATGCAGGCTTTTAACTAACGGGGTCTATAATTATGCAAGTAATCCTTTAGGTAGTCAGAACTTAAGACACAGCAGAAAACAGGGGGAGCAGGGACAAAACACTTTCAGCAGAGATTTGAAAAACTATACAATGAATCAAAAATAACAGTGCACAACTCTGAATAAAATTAGTCCAGCAATAATTTACAGTACACAATTCTGGAGAACGATAAAAATATACTTAGCTCTGTATATTTCCAGATAGATTGAAAAGAGCTGTTTTAGACACAATTTCCTCAAGCAATGGTATGCAGGCTGTTACCTAACAGGGTCTATTATTATGCAACTAATCCTTCAGATAGTCAGAAATTAAGACACAGCAGAAAATAAGGAGGAGGTGAGACAAAACACTTTTTCCAGAGATCTGAAAAACTATACAATGAATAAAAAAAACAGTGCAGAACACTGAATAAAATTAGTCCAGCAACAATTTACAGTACACAATTCTGAAGAACAAAAAATATACTTAGCTCTGTATATTTCCAGATAGTTTGAAAACAGCTCTCTTAGACACAGGTTCCAGGAATGATGTGCAAGCTGTTAACTAACAGGGTCTATTATTATGCAAGTAATCCTTCAGGCAGTCAGAACTTAAGACACAGCAGAAAATAGGGGAGGTGGGACAAAACACTTTCATCAGAGATCTGAAAAAACTATACAATGAATGCAAAAAAAGTGCACAACTCTGAATAAAATTAGTCCAGCAACAATTTAAAGAACACAATTCTGAAGAACAAAAGAATATACTAAGCTCTGTACATTTCCAGATAGTTTGAAAAGAGCTCTCTTAGACACAGGTTCCAGGAATGATATGCAGGCTGTTAACTAACAAGGTCTATTATTATGCAAGTAATCCTTCAGGCAGTCAGAGCAGAAAATAGGGGGAAGTGAGACAAAAAACTTTCAGCAGAGATCTGAAAAACTATACAGTGAATCAAAAATAACAGTGCATAACTCTGAATAAAATTAGTCCAGCAACATTTTACAGTACACAATTCTGAAGAACCAAAATAATATACTTAGCTCTGTATATATCCAGATTTCTTGAAAAGAACTCTGTTAGACACAGTTTCCAGCAATGATATGCAGGCTGTTAACTAACAGGGTCTACTTTTATGCAAGTAATCCTTCAGATAGTCAGAACTTAAGACACAGCAGAATATAGGGGGAGGTGGGACAAAACACTTTCAGAAGAGAATCAGAAAAACTATACAATGAATCAAAAATAACAATGCACAACTCAGAATAAAATTAGCCAAGCAACAATTTACAGTAAACAATTCTGAAGAACCAAAAAATATATACTTAGCTCTGTATACTTCCAAATAGTTTCAAAAGACCTCTCTGTTAGACACAGGTTCCAGCAATGGTATGCAGGCTGTTAACTAACGTGGTCTATTATTATGCAAGTAATGCTTCAGATATTCAGAACTTAAGACACAACAGAAAATAGGGGGAGGTGGGACAAAACACTTTCAGCAGAGATCTGAAAAACTATACAGTGAATCAAAAATGACAGTGCACAACTCTGAATAAAATTAGTCCAGCAACATTTTGCAGTACACAATTCTGAACAACTAAAAACACAACATTAGCTCTGTATATTTCTAGATAGTTTGAAAAGAGCTCTGTTAGACACATGTTCCAGCAATGATATGCAGGCTGTTAACTAACAGGTTCTATTATTATGCAAGTAATTCTTCAGATAGTCAGAACTTAAGACACAGCAGAAAATAGGGGGAGGTGGGACAAAACACTTTCAGCAGAGATCAGAAAAACTATACAGTGAATCAAAAATAGCAGTGCACAACAATGAATAAAATTAGTCCAGCAAAAATTTGCAGTACACAACTCTGAAGAAAAAATATACTTAGCTATGTATGCTTCCAGATAGTTTGAAAAGAGTCTGTTAGACACAGGTTCCAGTAATGATATGCAGTCTGTTAACTAACAGGGTCTATCATTATGCAAGTAATCCTTCAGACAGTCAGAAAGTCAGAACTTAAGACACAGTAGAAAATAGGGGGAGGTAGGTCAAAACACTTTCAGCAGAGATCTGGAAAACTATAAGGTGAATCAAAAATAACAGTGCACAACAATGAATAAAATTAGTCCAGCAAAAATTTGCAGTACACAACTCTGAAGAAAAAATATACTTAGCTCTGTATGCTTCCAGATAGTTTGAAAAGAGTCTGTTAGACACAGGTTCCAGCAATGATATGCAGTCTGTTAACTAACAGGGTCTATCATTATGCAAGTAATCCTTCAGATAGTCAGAAAGTCAGAACTTAAGACACAGCAGAAAATAGGGGGAGGTGGGACAAAACACTTTCAGCAGAGATCTGAAAAACTATACAGTGAATCAAAAATAACAGTGCAACCCTCTGAATAAAATTAGTCCGGCAACAATTTACAGTGCACATTTCTGAAGAACCAAAATGTATACTTAGCTCTGTATATTTCCAGATAGTTTGAAAAGAGCTCTGTTAGACAGAGGTTCCAGCAATGCTATGCAGGCTGTTAACTAATAGGGTATATTATTATGCAAGTAATCCTTCAGATAGTCAGAACTTAAGACACAGCAGAAAATAGGGGGAGGTAGGACAAAACACTTTCAGCAGTGATCTGAAAAACTATACAGTGAATCAAAAATAACAGTGCACAACTCTGAATAAAATTAGTCCAGCAACAATTTACAGTACACATTTCTAAAGAACCAAAAATATACTTAGCTCTTTATATTTCTGGATAGTTTTAAAAGTGCTCTGTTAGACACAGGTTCCAACAATGATATTCAGGCTGTTAACTAACAGGGTCTATTATTATGCAAGTAATCCTTTAGATAGTCAGAACTTAAGACACAGCAGAAAATAGGGGGAGGTGGGACAAAACACTTTCAGCAGAGATCTGAAAAAATAAACAGTGAATCAAAAATAACAGTGCACAACTCTGAATAAAATTAGTCCAGCAACAATTTACAGTACACAGTTCTGAAGAATTCAAAAAAATACTCTTAGCTCTGTATATTTCCAGATAGTTTGAAAATAGCTCTGTTAGACACAGGTTCCAACAATGGTATTCAGGCTGTTAACTAACAAGGTCTATTATTATGCAAGTAATCCTTCAGATAGTCAGAATTTAAGACACAGCAGAAAATAGGGGGAGGTGGGACAAGACACTTTCAGCAGAGATCTGAAAAAGTATACGGTGAATAAATAAAAAAAACAGTGCAGAACTTTGAATAAAATTAGTCCAGCAACAATTTAGAGTACACAATTCTGAAGAACAAAAAAATATACTTAACTCTGTATATTTCCAGATAGTTTGAAAAGAGCTATCTTAGACACAGGTTCCAGGAATGATATGCAGGCTGTTAACTAACAGGGTCTATTATTATGCATGTAATCCTTCAGGCAGTCAGAACGTAAGACACAGCAGAAAATAGTGGGAGGTGGGACAAAACACTTTCAGCAGAGATCTGAAAAACTATACAATGAATCAAAAATAACAGTGCACAACTCTGAATAAAATTAGTCCAACAATTTACAGTACAAAATTCTGAAGAACCAAAAATATACTTAGCTCTCTATATTTCCAGATAGTTTGAAAAGAGCTCTGTTTGACACAGGCTCTAGCAATGATATGCAGGCTGCTAACTAACTGGGTATACTATTATGCAAGTAATCATTCAGTCAGAACGTAAGAGACAGCAAAAAATGGGGGGGGGGACAAAACACTTTCAGCAGAGAACTGAAAATCTATACAGTGAATAAAAATTAACAGTGCACAACTCTGAATAAAATTAGTCTAGCAACATTTTATAGTACACAATTCTGAAGAACCAAAAAAAATATACTTAGCTCTGTATATATCCAGATTTCTTGAAAACAGCCCTGTTAGACAGAGGTTCCAGCAATGATATGCAGGCTGTTAACTAACAGGGTCTACTTTTATGCAAGTAATCCTTCAGATAGTCAGAACTTAAGACACAGAATATAGGGGGAGGTGGGACAAAACACTTTCAGCAGAGATCTGAAAAACTATACAGTGAATCAAAAATAACATTGCACAACTCTGAATAAAATTAGTCCAGCAATAGTTTACAGTACACAATTCTGACTAAGCAAAGAAAAGTATACTTAGTTCTGTATATTTCCATATAGTTTGAAAAGAGTTATGTTAGACACAGGTTCCCGCAATATATGCAGGCTCTTAACTAACTGGGTCTATAATTATGCAAGTAATCTTTCAGACAGTCAAAACTTAAGACACAGCAGAAAATAGGGGGAGGTGGGACAAAACACTTTCAGCAGAGATTTGAAAAACTATACAGTGAATCAATAATAACAGTGCACAACTCTGAATACAATTAGTCCAGCAATAATTTACAGTACACAATTCTGAAGAATGATAAAAATATACTTAGCTCTCTATATTTCCAGATGGTTTGAAAAGAGCTCTGTTAGACACAGTTTCCAGCAATGGTATGCAGGCTGTTACCTAACAGGGTCTATTATTATGCAAGTAATCCTTCAGATAGTCAGAACTTAAGACACAGCAGAAAATAGGGAGAGGTGGGACAAAACACTTTCTGCAGAGATCTGAAAAACTATACAATGAATAAAAAAAACAGTGCAGAACTCTGAATAAAATTAGTCCAGCAACAGTTTACAGTACACAATTCTGAAAAACAAAAAAATATATACTTAGCTCTGTATATTTCCAGATAGTTTGAAAAGAGCTCTTTTAGACACCGTTTCCTCAAGCAATGGTATGCAGGCTGTTACCTAACAGTGTCTATTATTATGCAAGTAATCCTTCAGGTAGTCAGAAATTAAGACACAGCAGAAAACGGGGAGCTGGGACAAAACATTTTCAGCAGATATCTGAAAAAACTATTCAATGAATGCAAAAAAAGTGCACAACTCTGAATAAAATTAGTCCAGCAACAATTTAAAGAACACAATTCTGAAGAACAAAAGAATATACTAAGCTCTGTAAATTTCCAGATAGTTTGAAAAGAGCTCTCTTAGACACAGGTTCCAGGAATGATATGCAGGCTGTTAACTAACAGAGTCTATTATTATGCAAGTAATCCTTCAGGCAGTCAGAACTTAATACACAGCAGAAAATAGGGGGAAGTGAGACAAAAAACTTTCAGCAGAGATTTGAAAAACTATACAGTGAATCGAAAATAACAGTGCATAACTCTGAATAAAATTAGTCCAGCAACATTTTACAGTACACAATTCTGAAGAACCAAAACAATATACTTAGCTCTGTATATATCCAGATTTCTTGAAAAGAACTCTGTTAGACACAGTTTCCAGCAATGATATGCAGGCTGTTAACTAACGCGGTCTACTTTTATGCAAGTAATCCTTCAGATAGTCAGAACTTAAGACACAGCAGAATATAGGGGGAGGTGGGACAAAACACTTTCAGAAGAGAATCAGAAAAACTATACAATGAATCAAAAATAACAATGCACAACTCAGAATAAAATTAGCCAAGCAACAATTTACAGTAAACAATTCTGAAGAACCAAAAAATATACTTAGCTCTGTATATTTCCAGATAGTTTGAAAAGACCTCTGTTAGACACAGGTTCCAGCAATGGTATGTAGGCTGTTAACTAACATGGTCTATTATTATGCAAGTAATGCTTCAGATACTCAGAACTTAAGACACAACAGAAAATAGGGGGAGGTGGGAAAAAACACATTCAGCAAAGATCTGAAAAACTATACAGTGAATCAAAAATGGCAGTGCACAACTCTGAATAAAATTAGTCCAGCAACATTTTACAGTACACAATTCTGAACAACCAAAAACACAAAATTAGCTCTGTATATTTCCAGATAGTTTGAAAAGAGCTCTGTTAGACACATGTTCCAGCAATGATATGCAGGCTGTTAACTAACAGGGTCTATTATTATGCAAGTCATTCTTCAGATACTCAGAACTTAAGACACAGCAGAAAATAGGGGGAGGTGGGACAAAACACTTTCAGCAGAGATCGGAAAAACTATACAGTGAATCAAAAATAGCAGTGCACAACAATGAATAAAATTAGTCCAGCAAATATTTGCAGTACACAACTCTGAAGAAAAAATATACTTAGCTCTGTATGTTTCCAGATAGTTTGAAAAGAGCTCTGTTAGACACAGGTTCCAGCAATGATATGCAGGCTGTTAACTAACAGGGTCTATTATTATTATGCAAGTAATCCTTCAGACAGTCAGTACCTAAGACACAGCAGAAAATAGGGGGAGGTTGGACAAAACACTTTCAGCAGAGATCTGAAAATCTAGATAGTGAATGAAAAATAACAGTGCGCAAATATGAATAAAATTAGTCCAGCAACAATTTATAGTACACAACTCTGAAGAAAAAATATACTTAGCTCTGTATGCTTCCAGATAGTTTGAAAAGAGTCTGTTAGACACAGGTTCCAGCAATGATATGCAGTCTGTTAACTAACAGGGTCTATCATTATGCAAGTAATCCTTCAGATAGTCAGAACTTAAGACACAGCAGAAACAAGGGGGAGGTGGGACAAAACACTTTCAGCAGAGATCTGGAAAACTATATGGTGAATCAAAAATAGCAGAGCACAACTCTGAATAAAATTAGTCCAGCAACAATTTACAGTACACAGTTCTGAAGAATCAAAAAATACTCTTAGCTCTGTATATTTCCAGATAGTTTGAAAATAGCTCTGTTAGACACAGGTTCCAACAATAGTATTCAGGCTGTTAACTAACAAGGTCTATTATTATGCAAGTAATCCTTCAGATAGTCAGAATTTAAGACACAGCAGAAAATAGGGGGAGGTGGGACAAGACACTTTCAGCCGAGATCTGAAAAAGTATACGGTGAATAAAAAAAAACAGTGCAGAACTTTGAATAAAATTAGTCCAGCAACAATTTAGAGTGCACAATTCTGAAGAACAAAAAAATATACTTAAATCTGTATATTTCCAGATAGTTTGAAAAGAGCTATCTTAGGCACAGGTTCCAGAAATGATATGCAGGCTGTTAACTATCAGGGTCTATTATTATGCATGTAATCCTTCAGGCAGTGAGAACGTAAGACATAGCAGAAAATAGTGGGAGGTGGGACAAAACACTTTCAGCAGAGATCTGAAAATACTATACAGTGAATCAAAAATAACAGTGCACAACTCTGAATAAAATTAGTCCATCAACAATTTACAGTACAAAATTCTGAAGAACCAAAAATATACTTAGCTCTCTATATTTCCAGATAGTTTGAAAAGAGCTCTGTTTGACACAGGCTCTAGCAATGATATGCAGGCTGCTAACTAACTGGGTATACTATTATGCAAGTAATCGTTCAGTCAGAACTTAAGAGACAGCAAAAAATGGGGGGTGGGCAAAACACTTTCAGCAGAGAACTGAAAATCTATACAGTGAATAAAAATTAACAGTGCACAACTCTGAATAAAATTAGTCCAGCAACATTTTATAGTACACAATTCTGAAGAACCAAAAAAATATACTTAGCTCTGTATATATCCAGATTTCTTGAAAACAGCTCTGTTAGACAGAGGTTCCAGCAATGATATGCAGGCTGTTAACTAACAGGGTCTACTTTTATGCAAGTAATCCTTCAGATAGTCAGAACTTAAGACACAGAATATAGGGGGAGGTGGGACAAAACACTTTCAGCAGAGATTTGAAAAACTATACAGTGAATCAAAAATAACACTGCACAACTCTGAATAAAATTAGTCTAGCAATAATTTACAGTACACAATTCTGAAGAATGATAAAAATATACTTAGCTCTCTATATTTCCAGATGGTTTGAAAAGAGCTCTGTTAGACACAGTTTCCAGCAATGGTATGCAGGCTGTTACCTAACAGGGTCTATTATTATGCAAGTAATCCTTCAGATAGTCAGAACTTAAGACACAGCAGAAAATAGGGAGAGGTGGGACAAAACACTTTCTGCAGAGATCTGAAAAACTATACAATGAATAAAAAAAACAGTGCAGAACTCTGAATAAAATTAGTCCAGCAACAATTTACAGTACACAATTCTGAAGAACAAAAAATATACTTAGCTCTGTATATTTCCAGATAGTTTGAAAAGAGCTCTCTTAGACACAGGTTCCAGGAATGATATGCAGGCTGTTAACTAACATGGTGTATTATCATGCGAGTAATCCTTCAGATAGTCAGAACTTAAGACACAGCAGAATATAGAGGGAAGTGGGACAAAACACTTTCATCAGAGATCTGAAAAAACTATACAGTGAATCAAAAATAACAGTGCACAACTCTGAATAAAATTAGTCCAGCAACAATTTACATTACACAACTCTGAAGAACCAAAAAATATACTTAGCTCTGTATATATCCGGATTTCTTGAAAGGAGCTCTGTTAGACACAGGTTCCAGCAATGATATGCAGGCTGTTAACTAACAGAGTCTACTTTTAGGCAAGTAATCCTTCAAAGATTCAGAAGTTAAGACACAGCAGAATATAGGGGGAGGTGGGAAAAAACACTTTCAGCAGAGATCTGAAAAACTATAAGGTGAATCAAAAATAACAGTGCACAACTCTGAATTAAATTAGTCTAGCAACAATTTACAGCAAACAATTGTGAAGAACCAAAATATATACTTAGCTCTGTATATTTCCATATAGCTTGAAAAGAGTTCTGTTAGACACAGGTTCCAGAAATTATATGCAGACTGTTAACTAACGGGGTCTATAATTATGCAAGTAATCCTTCAGGTAGTCAGAAATTAAGACACAGCAGAAAACAGGGGGAGCTGGGACAAAACATTTTCAGCAGATATCTGAAAAACTATACAGTGAATCAAAAATAACAGTGCACAACTCTGAATAAAATTAGTCCAGCAATAATTTACAGTACACAATTCTGAAGAACGATAAAAATACACTTAGCTGTGTATATTTCCAGATAGTTTGAAAAGAGCTCTTTTAGACACAGTTTCCTCAAGCAATGGTATGCAGGCTGTTACCTAACAGTGTCTATTATTATGCAAGTAATCCTTCAGATAGTCAGAACTTAAGACACAGCAGAAAATAGGGGAGGTGGGACAAAACACTTTCAGCAGATATCTGAAAAAACTATACAATGAATACAAAAAAAGTGCACAACTCTGAATAAAATTAGGCAAGGATTCACGAAGCCTCCGTGTAAGAGTTATAACTCTTACACGGAGGCTGCAGTTAAATGGAGTGATGTCAGCATGCTTTGCATATTCATGAGAGCATGCTGAATCACACCTAAGTCTAACACGGTCCGTGTAAGACAGTAGGGGGCGTGTCCGTAGGCCGAGCCCTGCAAGCGGACACGCCCCCAGAAGTGTAAAAGTGCCCAAAGTAAACACCCACAACAGAGTCCACGGAAATGTGAATAAACACAACACAACACATGCCCCCACAGACTATGAACATAAAATATATAAATGAACATGTTATATTTTTTTTAAATTGTAAAGATGTTTAACCGTGAGTGCGCTCATTTGCTGGCGTGCCCGTAAGCGCAGCTACAGTTAGCAGTCAGTGGGAAAGCATATAAGAACTAAATATGCAAAATAAGCCAGGAAGCAATAGCATAGCGGTAGAGATGTTGGCTGAAGAGCAGGCATTCATGGTTTGAGCCCCCACAACACCAATTTTTTTTTTTTGCAAAATAAGCAGGAAACAAGTCCCTGACAAATATGTGCACATAAAACCATAATTTATGTAAAATGTAATGAAATAGCCCATTTATATTGAAGAAATGTGAGGTAACAAAAGAAGAAAAAATGCCAGATGTGCTCATAGCTGAGCTACAGTTTAACAGAGTGAGTGCATCTGCCCGTAGATGAGCAGTGGTTTAACTGGTGCAAAATGAGTGCCCGTAGCTGAGCAGTGGTCTAACACGCTAAATCTATGTGCCCCTAACTGAGCTGAGCGTAATATGCGTGCCGATAGCCAAATGAGGCTTAAAGCAGCGTGCCCCATTTGCGCGGAGCTGCGCACCGCGCAAACAAGCTAACCGACGGGCAACGTTGAGCAAGCCGTATCAAAACTGCCTTTACACAGACACACCCCTCAGCATGTCTAGACAGTCATGAAAAATAAAAAGCAGTGGCCAGGTTCGAACCCAGGATACTATACACCATAGTCAAGGTACAGAACCACTAAGCCACGACAGCAGTACCTAGAAATGCAATAATAGCTAATATATAGGAATGAATACAAACTACAGCATGACAATGCAGGTTTACTGAAGTTGATACAATTCCAAAATGGCCAATCACAGATATGTGTGGGAAAAACGGACTATATAAGCCCCATAGGCGGGAATACACAGCATAAACGATTGTAGAACTGACCTGCAGGCAGAATGACAGGAGTAGGAGAGGGTAGTTGCTTTCGAGCACAGAGGTGGGGTGTTGAGGAGTCCAGGTACATGGTCTGGCTCCTAGTCCATAATCATGAGGCCCAACTCATGCAGGGCCAGGTCCTCTGGGGAGCATACAGGGCCGAGGCGTGGGACCGGTTGGCTCATGATTTCACCAGTGCCACAGGGATTCCAAGGACTGGTGAGCAGGTCCGTCACCACCATGCGGACCTGAAGAGATGCAAGCAGGACCAACTGAACCTTTGGATCCAGGAGGCCCGGCAAACACCCAACGCCCCACTACTGAGTAAGTAACATTTAATTATGTATTTAAGAAATTAAACTAGCTGATATTATGGAGATGTGTATTCCAATATTACTTCATTTATATTACAGCTGCAGGTGTCCGCTCTGCGAACCGCAGAGCCTATGGTGATAGGCTGGTGCGGTTGCACCACCAGGCAGGTCAGTAATCCACTACCAGTAACTGTAAAGAAATATAAAAGTATGACAGTCAGCAAAAGAGTGCAGTGTAGTCAGTAAGGAATAAAATCTGCAAGTAACAGTGTGAAAGTGTATGTAAGTATTGCTTGATTACAAAAGTGTGTTTCAGCCTGTAAGTTAAACCGAAAAATGAAACTGTCTGACATATATTCTGAAATAAAAATGCCCTACCTGTAAGAAAATAGTACACAACCTGCAGCAGGCTGAAAAGTATAGCTGCAGAAGATGATGAAATCACATGTGTGAAATATATCCCTGTGGAAATACTGAAACATGACAGAAGTGAGACTGCTGGAAAGGATTGTAATAACTACAGGTAAAACATGTCAATAAAGCCTAGAAGTAAGTACCATCCTGAATAGTAAAATGAAAGCAAGTGAGAGAGTGTGAGAAAGTGTCATGAATCCAGCAATACAGTAGTAATAACCCCTGAATAAAGTATACTGCAGTCAAGACAGAATGAAATGCATGTGAGATTCAAAAGCAAACAGCAAAATCTGTTCAAACTGTTGCTGCATCTGGAATGTGTATCCCAAAATCTGGATATGTTGCTCTCAGTCTGCAATATGCAGATAGGATGATTGTCTGATATACCAAACATCCACACTTGTCTACAGCTATATAAAGCAAATGTAGCAGGATGATGTAGCTGAACAAAGCTAGATATGAATGTGTATGAAGAACCATAAAATGTATATTGATGTTGCAGTAACAGTCCTAGCACCAAGTTGAAATAGTTATCATATGGGAAACTGTAGTCAGAACAGTAGTGTGTATATAACTGTAGCTATTAGAAATGTACAGCATATGTATTGTTATTCGAAGGTGTTAATATTACTTTCTTTACCCTACCCTATAACCACATATAACCCATTCCACATGAAAATGGTATGTGCAATCACAATTAACACCCCTGGATGTTTGTCCTGTTGGGTCATATATATTTGCATCTCCGTTGATGCATCTGCCCTGTTCATACATCCACACCTGATGGACTGTTGCCATCAATTAACCCTGCATGTTGTTGGACTGTGTATTTCTGTTCAAATTATGCATGTGTTATGCACGCTGTTCAATGGTGTGAATATCTGGGTGTTTGGTTAATGGGAATACTAATGCATGCTGTTACAACTAATTGTGAATGGTATTATATGTCACTAACCCAAACTGTCATGACATAATGCAAAACATAGGACGACAGGAAAGGCGGGTTCCAGCGGAACCACCTCTCCCACCTCAGCTGGTGAGTGCACCTGGCACTAGTGCCGAGTACGGACCCTCCTCCAGTGGCCCTGTGCCACCTGCGGGTGGAAGCGCTGCAGGGGATGGGGCTCGCCCCCCCTCTGCAAGTGTGGCTGGAGTAGAACCACCACTCACCCTCCGTAGCGTCCGGACTGTGGTACGTAGGGAGATTCGGGACTCTGTTCTCGAGCCCCTACGCCAGCTCGAGGCACGGGTGGCGTAACTAATGGGCATGCCTGTTGCCCCGCCTACACAGCCCCCAGCACAGCCCCGTCCTGGGCAGTGAAGGAACAGTGGCAACTGCCTATGGGTGGGTATATCAGTTCCACTGTTGCCATCTGTGGGCTCATGTGCTCTGGATATCCAAACCTCCATCCCCGTCAATTGTGTAACCCCCCCACACGTGTCATACCCCTCCCCTGTATGCGTCTTGTTTGTCTTGTCTGTTTACCTACCCAACCTACTTCCCCAGCTGTACCGACTTCCTTCACCTGACATACCATTCTCACCTGAAAAAAAAAAAAAAAGGGCACTCTGTACCCACAAAAAAATTGCGCCCCATACATAGCTGCCCATTCCGCACACATGTCTGCTGGACATGGAACCTATCAATTACAATTGGCTGTACAACAAGTATTATTGTTGTCCTGACACCTCTCTCAGGGGTGGAAGGTTTCAAATGTCACACCAAATTACATACATATGCACAGCTGTTGCTGATGAAGAAATGGGCAGCTATGGGCCTTACCTACATCCCTCCTGCACATCCCAAGCTTGTTTCCCTACTGTCTTACCCTCTTTGTGACCCCTTTTTCACCACTTTCCTGTCTCCCCATTTTCTTTTCTTTCAAAGAAAATAGAGTGGGTGTGTGCAAGAGTAAGCACGTTTAAGCGGTTGTAAGCGGCTGTGCGCTTGTGTGCGTGGAGCTAAACGCCAGTGCGCATGCGTGAGCTCCGTGCAAACCAGCGCTAACCCGGTTACAACTGCTTAAAAGTGCCTTAGTCACTTTGATTGACAGGTCTTGTAGTCAGTTCAGAAGCAAAATAAAATCCACTGGCAGTCCCGAACCCAGGACCTTGGAAACAGTAGTCTGCATGACTTACCACTAAGCCATGAATCTTATACAAGAACATTGTGCTAAAATAAATATAACATGTAATAGTAGGAATGAATGTAAAGGGAATATAGATGTGTAGTACACAAAGCATGCCATTTAGAATTACTATCACAACTAGTGGATTTCCATAATAGTAGTGTGTGAACAGAAACAGCCATGCTAGTTGGTAGCTAGTAGGTAATAATGTCACTATAGCACCTTGCAAGCCACACACATACTCACAGCAGGATAATCACTGCCCATACCCCACAACCTCTTACAGGAACACATCTGGACCAAGTAATAAAATATGTGGAGCAAAGGCCCAAAACCAGGGACACATTACAAATAATGTTACAATGAATGCAGACAGTTCAGAGAGTAACAGGGTCTGCATTTTGTGGGATGTTTGGAAGGGTATGAAGTCTGAAACTTTAATGTTTCACACTATAGTCCAACCTGAGCCCAGAGTGACTTGCCAGAAAAAGCTGTGCATGAGATATTGACCAAAATATGAGGCAGTAATGTGGACAACCTGCAAATAATTGTACACATGAGAGGTCTGACACCACCATATTTTAATAATTAAGAGCCTAGACATACCAACAGTGAATGACTTACAGGGATGCCCCACAGACTCCATGTGAAATGTACAAACAGTAGGCAGAAAGGTGTAACAACACATGCAATGGTAACTATGGAATCCTGAAAGTATCCACCACTTGCATGGCAGAATAAGTGTAGTAATACATATGCTCATGCTAACCCACAGTCACAACTGCAGCATACCAGACAATTTAATGGGTGTACCCCACTGATATGTACCATTCCATGAGGCAGATAACAGATGAACCTGAGAGTCTCTGGGGCCTGCTCAGCAGCATACTCACATACCCTAATAGATGTCAAGGCCCACACCATGGCCAGACCACACAGCATGCTGCAACACCCTAGCAGATATAGCAAGCATTCCAAGGTGTGAATGTACATGGAAAATAGGAAAGCTACAACAGCACACTACAGTCAGGACACCTAGCAGGCATACAAGTAGTGACTATAAAGGGCAAATATTGAAGCCTTAGCAACAAAGTGCAAAGGAAAGCACACACACACACATTAACAGTAGTAGTAGTTGTAGATGTCAGTGTACATACACAGTTAGTACAGGAAACTGGAGAAATGTATGGAGGAATGTTAATCTACAACACAGCTGGAAATTTGAGAGAGATACCAACCTTTACACTCACAGAACATTGTCCACAGCATACCAGCATGGTCCCTGCCCTTAAAATCTGAAAGGGCTACGCCTATCTCACATACCTTTTTATAGCACTGTTCTGAAGTCACAGTGAGAACTGCAATCAGTACACAACTGGCTGCATGCAATTAGCAAATGCTGGCTAACAATTGGTGCAGAGGCCATCACATGGGCATATGCAGATACCTACAAAATATGCTGTACTCCCAGTCCACACATGCAATACTTTCATTGCACCCTGAGAAGGACGTGAGAGACAGACAGACAGAGAGAGAGAGAGACAGAGACAGAGACAGAGAAAATTGCAATTAAGCAGACACAAAAAAATTGTTCAGCAACAGCCACCTGAAAGCTGACAACTGGGAAGTGGAGCAGCAGGACAGAGAACCAGACAGCAACACAAGCAGCTGTGACAAACACAGGTAATGTAAAGTAATACTATAAAGGTCTACATACTGTGAACCCTCCATATGTGTCATTGGTCTGTATCCATATGTATATGAAGATGTGTAAAGGCAGGGGACATACAGCAACTATCAGTGAAGGCTGTACATACATTTGTATGTGAGAGCATCTATGTGCACATATCAATGTTGGTTGATTGTAGGTTGTAGTGCCATGTACAAAGTAGGTTTCACAGTTATGTATGTTTAGCAGTATGTTAGTGTGTGTATACAGTATGGTAGACAAACATGTTGATATACCTGTCTATCATATGGATATGTATGTATGCCAACATATGTATGTATGTATATATATATATATATATATATATATATATATATATATATGACATGCATATATGTATACATACATAGAGAGAGAGATGTAGGAATACATAGACAGATGTAGATAGAATATTGTACAAACTGTAATGCACACATACAGATATAGATATATGTAGATACATATACATAGACTGATCTGACTATCTACAGGTATGACTGTATATGAAGACCTTCAACACACCCTGTCCCACCCCCTCTGTCACTCTCACCCCCTCTGTGTCCCCCCCTTTCCACATCTATAGCAATATATGTACATCAATATATATATGTGTATATGTATACAGACATATATATATATATATATATATATATATATATATATATATATACATATAGATATATCTATATACATATATATATATATATATATATATAGAGAGAGAGAGAGAGATGTATATAAATTCTGAGTGAGGCACATGTGTACAGATGTATTGCAACAGGTGCCTGGTGACAAAGGCATGGAGTGAACACCAGTGTCAAAACCAGAGTACCATACCACATTCCAAATCACCTACACCAGTAACCACCAGATATGTGATTGGCTGCCCACCACTGCATGTGTCAGGGGTGAACAGGGTCATAAATGTGTACAATAGTGGCCCCAATGATATTCACAGTGGCACACTATCCCTGGAATACCTGCACATGATATGTGTCAGCGAACATGGTGTGTCAGCTATGGACATGTAGGTCGGTGTACCCCTCCACACCACATAATGGATGCCATGGTATGGACCTCACATGACAGCTACAGATATGGAGAAGGACACAGTGACATGTACAACACTGTGACAATGCACTCAAACACATTACCAATGCACAGTGACTGACAACACCACAGAGTACACATATACTACCCACATAGAGGTTACCACTCCCGGATTTACATATGTAAGTCACACCTATGACAGATGTCCAACAACCATAGTAACACCTCACACCATCCACAACCTAAATGGCTGCTGTGTGTCGTCCGTGCCACTGCAATAGAGTGCACATGTGGAGGTAAAAGTTCCTACCCACAGATAAGGCATACCCTGCAATAAACCACACAGTGTTAAGAAGCAAGACTCCCCATGAGTACATGTCACACATACCCCTGCTGAATGTTAGTCAGATAGGTAATATGCCATATGAGTCACCCTGTGTAACTGTGTGACAGCAGCAGGTACCATCACACCACATGTGTCACAATGGTCAGGGTAGCAGAACAGTATGCTGCTGTAGTCCCAGGGGCAATAGCATATTGTATGGTATTGTATTGTAATGTAATGTATTGTGTTGTATTGTATTGGTATGTTGAGGTGCATCCTTCGTGGAGTGGAACCACTGCTGCTGTCCGCCAGTGTACAGGTACATATCCTGTAGTCAGGCTAGTGTTACATAGCACTTCTATATGTGTGTTTAGCTCCTGTCAGAGTTTATGTAGCATGCAACTGGGGATACCATCAGGTCCCATTCATGTTGTGTATTCTGCTGTCCTGAGGGTGGCTCTCACCTGGACATCTGTGATGACAAGGAGGTTACAGTCAGCTGGGATAACTATGTCTTATTTTGGGGGAGAGGGCGGGGTGACACCTGCACTGAACCTGTCTGCCACAATGTTGTCAATATCTGTGGTGTCAGTGAAATATTTGTTGTTGTGTACTAACTATGGGCATAGAGGATGGATCCTGACCAGGTTGCTAACATAACTGAAGAAGGCCTTCTGGTTATCTGTAGTGTCCCTCTTGATTTCCCTCTCAAAGTTGCCCATGGATGTTTGTATGATGGAAAATAGATCCTTACTAGTGCTGCTCAGACATGCCCTCCCTTTATGGAATTATGCTCTGTCTTGCAGTAGCTTCCATCTTCTGTAATACAATCTGTCTATGGCTGGGGTCCACCAGACAGGATGCTGTCCCTTTGTGGAGAGGGTCTTGGTCATATATGGGATTGCATGATCCATGCATTCTTGGAGATGTCTGTAGAAAGCAATTGTGTAGGGGTCAGCATTGTGGGTTGTATCTGCCACTGGCCCAGTGGGCTGAAAGGATACCATGTCACTGTTACAAAGTGTAAAGTTTGCATCTGTAATGTTATTCACTATAGTCGTTTGTGCTGGTGGTGGAGGTGGGATATGTATATCCAGGGCAATCAGTGTGTGGTCAGCTCACAGTGGTTGATGATGTAGGCCATACAGTACCTAGATACAAACCCTAGAGTGAGAAGGTGCTCTTGACCTGAATCAGTGTTCTGACTGCTGGGGTTTGGTAGTATGTCGTATGGAGTGTGCCAGGTACTGTTGCACAGTTGCTGGCTGAGCACTGATACCTGGCCATTTACATGTGTATCCAACAATAGACAGACAGATGCTATATATGTGAGATATGTTGTATCATAACAGTCGAGTAGCATGTGTAGTATGTGTGCCAAATTCTGCTGACATATATTGCTGATATCAGGTTATTTTCTTTCTCAGGTACATGGCCCACCCGCGGAATCCCACTTACTCAACAGCTGAGGATGAGGAGATACACCAGAGCCTGGTGCAGGATTATGCAATACTCTTTTCCCACACCAGCCAGAATCAGCAGGAGAGGGCTGCACTGTGGCAAGAACTTGTCTGTCGGGTAAATGACATAGGCACGCATAATAGGACATATGAGCAGGTACGACATCACTGCAGTGATTTAATCAGACATTTCCGTCAGCGTGCATCGGATATCCACAGGCAACAGGTCGCCACAGGTGGTGGGGTGGCTACACATCCCCCACTCACCAGACTGGAGGGACTACTCATGAGTGTAGTGGCTCCAGTCCACCAGCAACAACAACAGCAGCAGACATGCATTATGATGGAGGCTGGAGCCATGCAGCAGCAAGACAGTGAACATGCAGGTAATATGCCATATGTATAGTTGACTGTTGTGTACACTGGTAGTTAATGCATGTGTGAGGTGTGTCCTTGGTTTGTAGCTGTCACCATAGTATTTAATGTGCAAGTGTGATATCCTCAATATTAGCAGCTGACCTGTGAAATGCGGCTGTTGTACTACTGACCTGTATCATACTCAGTAGCAATGGCACAGTTGTGCCCACTGACATTAGTTTCCTCACGTCTGCAGGTCCCTCTGGTATAACAGCAATGCAGCCTATCCATGCTGGTGAGAGTGTATTGACAATACCTGTAATAGCCTTGATAGTAATAGTACTATTTGGCTCACTTAGTAGTGCTCTTTGTGAGGTTCCAAGATGGTCGTCGTCTAGAGTACACCTAGTTCACAGAGCTCCTCACAACTTTGGGAATACCGGCAATTTTAAATGCGGTGAGCCTGTTTATTTCACAAGATATTCATAAAGTTACTTTCAAGGAATCAGCTTAAATACTTTTGAACTATTTTCTGACTCAAAATTACTTCAAAATTTAAGTAATTAATGTGATAACTCTTGGGGCCTTTGGATCAGTAGTCTCGTGCTCATTAGCAACACTGAAGATATTCATTCTCCCACTTCCAGAGACATTTCAACGATATGGCTGGTAATTCTGACAATATGGAAACTCAAGCTACTAAGGCTAAATTTTCTGCATCTTTTTCTCCTGACAAAGACAGTAGCTCCAAAAGGTTAAGAACAAATAAACAGTTAACTGAAACAACTAAAATAAATCCTAAAGAAAAAATTGACTCTAATTTTCATCTTGACGAGTTAAAAGCGGTACTTCAACCTATACAGAGTTCTATTCAAGACTTCTCAGAGCAATTATCAGATTTTGGTAAATCTCTCTCTTGATTACAAAAGAATAGACTCACTGGAAAATACTCAACAAACAAATGAAATAGCCATAGATCTAATCAATAAAGAATTGCGCCAAAGATGTGGTTATTGCGGACATGCAAACTAAATTATTAGATCTAGAGCGAAGCCGCCCGTAATAATATAATCATAAGAGGTTTACCTGAAAGTTATGAGCATCAAACTCTTCTGACTATCACAAAACAAATATTCTTGGCTTTATTACAAAATTATAGTAATCCAGATACTCTCATAGTGGAGAGAGCGCATAGAGCACTTAAATCCCGTCAAGATGCGACAACCCGAGAATAGTATACATAAAGTTGCTGAATTTTCAAGATACCCAAAAATTCTGATGGCAGCAAAGAGTCAAAATTCCTTACCTGGAATAAACATAAACTTACATTCTCACAAGATTTACCCCCTCAAATAAAATTAAACAGGCAAAAGCTTTCCCCATTTTGCGCAGACTTGATCAAGAAAGGCATAAAATTTCGTATGCAATATCCCAACACGCTGTCATTCATTTACAAAGAGAAAAAATACTCAACAAACAATGCTCAGGAAGCGAAAGATATATTTTTTAATATATTCAAGACTTTTCCTGATAATGTTTTACCTAATAAATAGGTTTATGTTAAATGTTTGGTTAACATATCTAGTGAATAGTAACTCACAATGTAAATTTCAGTTAGTTGGAACCTTTTGGAATAAGTTATAATTATTCAATGTTAACCTAAACAAAACAAATCACATATATTCTCATATTTTTCCACCTGAAGTTTATTGAAAAAGATTTACTTGTTCAAACACTGTGAATGGACCACAAGATTTTTTTTTTTCCCCTTGTTCGCGTAATGGAACTATAAATCCAGATGGATGAAGCGATGGGGCTCTTTTTTCGGTGAACTCCAGATATCTCCTTTCGTCAGCAGGTCTGCGAGGTTCGACTGAGGGCATTTGAAAGTGAGATGGAAAAATGTCCTTTGTTCCGAATGAAATTTAGATACGAAGATCATCAGCGGAATCTAGGTGAGTCCATGCAATGTTTGGAACAATTGCTTTCAAGCGACTGTGAAGGTGAGATCCCAAGTTATTCATATGTGTGGTCCTGAAGTTAGTTCATCTAACTAGATTACTCAACCAGGCTTGAATAACGCTAATACGTTGTTATACTCTAACCTGAGGTGATGCGTTTTCCATGTTATGGCAAGTTGGGTCAGTTTTTTGTCTGCAATAAACACAGTACTAATTTTGTAACTGTATGGCAGTCTCATTTTAATTTCAAACTACCATAAGACACTGACCAGGAGGGAAGAAGTAAACTAATGCTCTGGGTTTCCACAATGCACAACGCATAATCTCCTCTCAACCAGCCGAGAAATACTAATAAGAACTTTCCTAAAAAATGTCCGAACAAATGATATGAACCAGAGATACAAATGAGATATTTATTAAATGGTATTTGTGAGATAATATGGTAATAAAAGGCTTATATAAGTTGTCTAGCAGACCTGTGTATAAATTTAGGGCTGGCAGAAGTAAAGATGTAAACTGTGATGGGAAGAGGGAAGAATAAAGTTCTAGACTGCGTAGGTCACAACAGGTCACCTATGTGGTGGCAGTACTGCATTGAGGGAAAAACAACAAACCAGCATTTCAGTGGTGTTGCCCTTTGCAATATGAGTTGTCACTTGTGTGAAACAAACCCCACTCCACACACTTTTAGTAAGTAACTTTTGCTGAACAGCCTTATTCTTGTATATAATAGACATGTTTTACTTTCTAGGTGTAAAAGGATAAATTAAGCTAATAGTACGCTATACAGTTGCATATATGTAGATCTACAATATAATACTGGAGTTTAACCTAAACATAAGGTTTCAGGTCTATCTGATATAAAAACCGAACCACTAAGAGGTCTTGAAAATTGAAATAGAATTTCAGAATGTCTAATATGACATTTTATGTAGCTTTATAAACCAGAGAACTATACCCAAATAAGGTTGGTTTGTGTTGTACAAACTTGGCAATGCTAACCAGATGGAAAAAGCAGTCTGAGTATGAAATAATATTATTAGAATATGGTTTATTACTGACCTATGTAAATTGACTAAAATAAACATCTATAGTAAATGTGTCAGTAACATTTAAAATTGTTTACATATTTTAATATTTATGCACAAAAAGGTTTAGAAATGTTTTAATACTGTGTTACTTAAGATATACTGTTATCTTTACTTTTTTCTTTTACAGTTTTGTTCTTATAAATACTGACTTGCAGAGTTTGAATTTATTATAATAAATATTAAATAATATAGCATTTTAATTACTTTTAAAAGAATTATGTATATTGTTTTATTGTAACATTAGCAAAATAATAGGCCCTGTGAAGGGTTACCCTGAAATCGAATGTTACACTATAGGATGTTTCTACTGCTGTTATCATGTTTTCACTAGTTACATTTACAACAGGTGAAGCTTTAAAAAGTTTAACAGTGGTAAATAAGTTTACTTGGTCATTAACAGGCATTCATTTGATATAGATATATATAATTATATAATTAACTCAATAAAATCTTCTCTTTTTATTTGTTTTTCATTTGGAGCTGTGAACAGGATGTTATGGAGTCTCTAGTTAGATTCGACATCTTGTTTCTTTAATATTATGTATATATGTATTTAATTTAGGGTTTGTCCTTTTTAGGACAATATGTAAGGTAATTCCTACTTTCACTAACATTCTTCTAAGTGTAAACACTTACCCTTTACTTGGAAATATACATACTCCCTGTATTGTTAGGGGCAGGTGGATAGGCACCGGGGTGGGTATAAGGGAGTGGTACAGTTCCTTAAAGAAAACTTTATTGAAAATGTTTATTTTGCAAAACACTAGATATACAGAAAACATAATATTAAACGCCCACTATATCACTAATATATTAAGTCTTTATTTCTCTTTACAAAGATTCTTAATAGCATATGGTGAAGCCCTTACATATTGATTCATGGAATGTCAGGGGGCTAAAAAATAAAGGCAAAAAAGCATTATTATTTCATTTGCTATATAATTCTAAAGCTAATGTATGTTTCTTACAAGAAACTCATTTAACTAGAGAAGATTGGCTCAAAGATACAAAAAAGAAATGGATTAACAAAATAATTGCGGCTGGCAATAGCTCTAACTTAAAGGGGGTGGCTATATTAGTGAAACAGAATTTTCAAGGTAATATTGTCGATGAGAAATATGACTCTGAGGGCAGATGGTGTTATTTTACTGCCAACATTCACAACATAGATAAACCTTGTCTGATTCTTAATCTTTACAGTCCCTGTAATAATCAACATTTATTTATTTTACAGATTTATAACATTCTTGCTGCTTTTAAAGATCACTACATTATTGTGGGTGAGGATTGGAATTCTGTTATTAATCCTGATTTAGATAGATCTAGTAAATCACTTTCTTACAATTATCAAGCTTCACTAGCCCTGGAAAACTTGATGTCAGATCTAGAACTTATTGACCCTCTCTCCTCTACTGGTTATTCAGATAGTAAAGATATTTACACTTATTATTCGAGGTGCTACAATGCATGGTCAAGGTTAGACTTTTTTCTCATTTCAAACTCTCTTTCACATTTGTTAATTAATTTTTCTTTAGAGCCCAGATTTTTTTCTGATCATTCAAGGATCTCTCTTGTACTCAACACAGATTTAAATCTGTCACACATGCACAGGGTAAATACATGGACATTAAACAATAATTTACTTAAAAATGAGGAAATACAAAAATTATGCAAGGTAATAATAACTGAAATGTATAATAATCTTGATTCTACAAACATTCCCTATGATGTCCAATGGGCCGCATGTAAGGCAAGTCTGAGAGGTATGTTTATAAACAAAGCTTCATATCTTAAGAAACTTTATAATAAAAAAGAATTGTTTTTAAAAGGAAAAATTCAATCTCTTGAAGACATGCATAAATTGAACCCCAGTTCCTCATGTTATGAGCAAATTAGGGAATTCCAAAAAGAATTATTACTGCTACATCATAATAATCTTTCTATACTGGAACAAAGAATGATGGCTACTTACTCTGAATGGGCCCAAGTCCCTTCAAAAACACTTCGAGAATAATTAAAAATAATCGAATTATACCTAGAGTAGCCTATACAATATGAGAAGAGAATATACAGCACGGACAATGAGATCATTCAACTATTTACCTCTTTATATTCAGATGTGTATTCCAAAAAATCGAATGTAATCAATAATCAAGACATAGAGAGCTATTTGTCTAATATTAAATTTCCTAGACTAAATGAAGAACAACAAAACATACTTATAGCACCAATAAAGATTCAAGAAATCATAGATTCTATAGATAGGCTAAAAGCTGGAAAATCCCCTGGTCCAGACGGCTTTACATCTGAATTTTTTAAAACTTTCAAACAGGAAGTAGCACCTTTTCTTTTCAAAGTTTATAAGTACATAATGATCAATGGTATAACAGATTTATACTGGAATACTTCAAAAACAATTCTAATCCTAAAAAACAATAAAGAAAAATCAGATCTGCATAATTATAGGCCAATCTCACTTATAAATATAGATATAAAAATTCTAGCTTCAATACTGGCTAATAGATTAAAAAAATTCCTACCATTGATAATTTCACCTGACCAAGCTGGTTTCATATCTCATAGACATACTTGGGACAATACTTTGACACTAGATACATTAATTCATCTTACTAAAGTAGACAGTAATCCTCTTTATGCATTGATTCTTGATGCATCAAGGGCCTTTGACAGAGTTAATTGGGATTTTCTTTTTAGTACTATGGATCATTTTAATATTCCTACTGCTTATATAGAATTTATTAAAATCTTATATAAAGATTCTACTACTCTTCTACATATTAATGGGAAGACTTCTAATCCTATTAAAATCATCAATGGCACGAAACAAGGATGCCCTCTATCACCTTTTCTTTTCAACATATATATAGAACCACTCTTATTAAGTATAGCAAAAATTCTTTTCATAGAATTCCCAGACTTGTGAACACCAATCTTCTTTTATCAGCTTTTGCGGACGACTTAATGCTTTACTTCCAAACTCCTACTACGGACCTTCCCAAGTTAATTGGTTCTATTAATAAATTTGCACAAGTTTGGGATATCAGATTAATTCTAAAAAAACTCATGTCTTTCCCATTAATCCTCAAGCTCACAAGATATATCTATTCCCTGAATCCCCTTTTCAAATAACTAGTGGAATTAAATATTTAGGAATTCATTTTATTCATAATGGTCTCTCAACATTTCAAAATAATTTAGCTAAAACATGGTCATCAATTTCTCTTGATTTACGCAAATGGGAAATTCTAAATTTTACTCTCTTATCCAAGTCTGCGATAATTAAAATGAATGTTCTCCCTAAACTCCTTTTTCAATTTAACTCCACAGATCAAATAATTCCCAAAACTTTTTTCAAAAATACACATGGAACTGGCTAAATTTATTTGGTATCCGAAATCAGTGAGAATTTCATATTCTAAGTTACTGCTCCCTAAAAATAAAGGAGGCTTAAGCTTACCAAACTTTCATCTTTACTACTTAATTATTGAAGCTAATAAACTTCTATCCATCACTAATATGAATTTTACTGATTTCAAGAATCTTCCTAATTGGATTAAGCTCTGGTACCAGCATATTTTAGCTAAAAAAGTTAACCCTATAACTCTTCCATTTCTACCTATGAATATTATGCATACTCTTAAAATTTCTAAACTTTTAAAACAGAAGGTTAAATGTTTTCAGGAGATATTAAAACTTGTCAACTTAGATAGCACTTTCCAATTAATACAACCAGTGCATCTAAATCCAAACATTAAATTGAATAATAACATGATCAACCTCTCAGGCTTCCCTTTAATAAAAAACCTTAATATATGGGATATTTTGAAACATAAAGATTAAACATTAACTGATTTATGTAATATTTTTGAGGTTAAAGGTAGATATATCACCATTCTCTGTCAGCTAAGAGATCTTATCATTCCCAAATTTGCCCACATTAAAACAGAAAATCAGGATTTCATTAATTTAGATATTTTGATTCAAACTTTATCGCTTCCAGAGAAAATGCTGTCTAAGACATATAATCTATTAATGGATATAATTCATAATAAAGATTGTCTTTTTTCCAATTACTGGGATAAACATAACTCTCAAGTAACTACAAAACAGAAAATTTCTGCTATCAAAATGACTCTAGAATTCTCACCCTTTAAGAAACTTTACTATACCCAACTAATGATAAATAATAATGCATACTGCACCCCTGATAAACTTAATAAATTTAATCCCTGCAAATCTGCTTCTTGCCCATGTTGTTCATTTCCAAATGCTGACCTTATGCATATTATATGGTCTTGCTGTTATTCACACAAATTGTGGACTTCATTGAAAATTCGTTTGCAAAAAATTGGATACCACAAATCTAACCTTTCTTGGGAACTAGCAGTCCTTCATATTCATACAATACCTCTTTCTAGGTTAGATTTACATGTATTAATATATATTTGTTTACTCATAAAATTCTATATTACTAAAAACTGGCTTGACCGTACCAAACTAAATTGGGTGAACTTTCAATCTTTGGCTTATTCTTATATTGCTGCACAGAAAACATTAGTAAAAAGTCCTAAAAAATTGGCCCTCGTCAATAAAGTGTTGGAAAAAGTTGTGCTCATTATCAACTGTATGTAACCATCTGGGCTAGACTTGATTGTTTTTTATAATAACACCTATGATAGATAGTGTTTTGCATTTCAGTTAACTGTGTATTGTTGTAAATATTGTATATAGTTAAACTGTTTTTTTTATTTACATAAAATGATTTACATGCTCTTAATTAATCTATCAATGCAAAATCATATTGTAATGTCTATTTTTCTTGTTATGTCTGTCATGTTACATTATTTGATTATCAATAAAAAGTTTTTTGAAAAAAAAAGTAGTGCTCTTTGTATGCATGTAGGTGTGTCTGTGTCTGTGTGTTGATATCACGCATACTGAGTACTGTACAATTGTGTGAAACTGTGTGCATGTGTGCATGTGTGCACCTGTGCATGTGTGCACCTGTGCACGTGTGCATGTGTGCATGTGTGCACCTGTGCATGTGTGCATGTGTGCACCTGTGCATGTGTGCACGTGTGCACGTGTGCATGTGTGCATGTATGCATGTGTGCATCACTGGTAATGTGTATACATTGTAAACTGTGTTTCCTGTTTCCCTCCCACAGGTTCTGGTGCTGCTCTGGTGTCATGTAGCAGGGAACCTGAATCAGGTGCCGTGGGTACTGATAATGATGACATCTGTGTAATGACACAGGAAGGTATGCCAGGGTCCGCCATTGGTCAGCCGATTGACAGTACACAGCTGTCGACCCCATCAATGCGCACAGTTATCCTGCCAATACACAGTCACTAATGTCCCTAGGTGATGGACAGCATACATTGGGCATTGACCAGGGTAATGTGGTATCTGTGGCACATGCCTCCCCACACAGCAGCCATGGGCATGGCCCAGAGATGGTACCACACAGACAGATGTCCAGGGGTTCTCGTGGGAGCATTCGTGGGCGTACTGCCCCTGTCAGACGTGCCCACAGAGGTCTTACAACCTCAGCTATGTTTTGGGCTGTCATGCAGGCACAGTCACGTATGGAACGGTACACCAGACAGGGTCTGAGGGAGCTGATAGCATATCGCACAGCCATGACTGACAGTATGCGTGACATTGCGGCTGCCATCCGTGATTTCACCGATGTCATAGACAGACATTGTGGGGACACATTAGACCAGTTCCACAACTACATGTCCATAAGCCAGGGCGATGGTGGGCGGTTGAGGCATCGATGTGGCCGTATGCCAGCAACAGCAGCAGCTGGCAGTCGTCGCGGACGACAACAGGGCCGTGACGCCCCGTAGTGCCAGCAGCAGCCCCAGCAATGCTGGGTCTGTGCTGTCATCAGATCGCCCCAGGAGACCACGTGCACGTGGCTCTGGCCAGGCCCGACAGGGATCTGTGTCCAGTCAACGAACACCTGCTTCTGATGACAGTACCCAGTCTGGGTTGGTACCGGATACGGTCCATAGCACCCCTGCAAGGCACAGGTACCGTGTCCGTGGCCAGATACACTGATCTGTATGACCTGGCAGGTACAGTCTGTGGCTGCCCACAAACACCAGTATATGGCAGCCATGAGGTGGAACTGTGTGCATCCATACACACATGCAAATTGACAACACCTAGGGCTACTGCATACATGCACACACTGCATCAACATTGCCCCACCTTCTACTGCTGTCCCTCACCAACACACATACACATACATGTCAATCAGTGGTATCGGTGGCTGACTCAGGCATACCAAGTTCACACCCTGTGCATATGATGAAACTGTGCCACCTCCTGCAATCTGTAACAACTGTGCAGGTACAGGTTAACATGTTGCTGATGCACAGGGTGACCACATAGATGTGTAGTAATAGTATCATGTTGTTAACAGTACTGTGTGCTGAATTAATTGTGGGTATATCACAGCATGCCTGATGCAGTAAGTGTGTGATTGTCATGTACTGTTGTCTACACCCATGGTAATTACCACAGTGTATCATCTGCACATGTTGGCATACTGGTGGTAATGATGTCAACAGAAGGCTACATACATAGGTAGCACAGGGGATAAGGTAATTAATGTAGTAATACGCAATGGTGGACATGTAAATTGCAAGTGGCATGTTGCCTACACTGGACTCTGCAATGCAGATGTTTGAGGATGTTGATATGTGTGCAGTACTACACGACTTGTACAGGACACACAGGAGCACCCTAGCACTGCATGCTCACATCTCATACCATGCTAGACAGACCCAACACACAAAACTAACTGTCACAGGAGGGAGAGTCCCCATATATGTCAGGGATACTGTGGTGGCAGGCCAGGTAGCATACATCCTACTAAGTATGGAACCACTGAGTAAAGGCTCAGTGTCTGTTATTTGATGTGTATTACTGCAGGTATGAGCACATGGGTTTCCATCCAGTTATTGTACATCCTGACAGTACATGGTCTGTACACTTGTGTGCGCTGAGACTGGACCCTAGCCATCTGACCCATGTATTTCCATGTACATGTGCATAGTGCCTGCATATTTGCTGTGTTACCTACTGGAAGTGGTACAGCTTGTTTGTTGTACAATGGACTACATGCAGCCCTGTTTACCGTAGCTTTGTTTGCATGCATGTTTGCTTGCAATTACCCTGGAATACTGATCACACCTGCAATGCATAGTTATAGAGCTTCTGTGGACTCCTAGTGCCATCTGCATAGCTTACTATATGTATGTCCATGTCCCACTTGACAGGATGTCACTGTTTGTCCTGTTCACATGTACATTGCCTGTGACACGGTGCATATGACTTACCTGGCATGTGTCCACGTGAGCAGTCATATATGCTACTGCTAACTAATCACAGGCACTACACCTTCACATATTCATCTTCTGTTGAACTACCTGCTTAGCTAGGGACGGCCTGCACCTGTCACCCTGGGCTTTCAGATATTGGCAAAGGCTCTTGCTACCCCCATAGTGCCTATGTTAGGCAAGGCTCAAATGACAAACCCACCTTCATAGGTATCACAAGGGATAAGAAACTAAGAGTAATGCTACCCAACGCCAGAAGTCTAAACCTCCAGATGCATGCACCCGAAACTCTCCTTGGCATGGAGAACATCGATATCTGTGCAGTAACAGATGCCTGGTTCAGGGCTACTGAGAGCACACCAGCACTACCAGGTTTAACCTGGTTGATTTCTTTGAAACAGTCACCAAGGCCATTGACGAGGGGAAGGTGGTTCACACAGCCTACCTGGACCTCGCAAAAGTCTTCACAACAATACCCCACTTGGGCATGCTAGAGAAGTTCACCAGCTTAAATATAAGCCCCTATGTCACTAGATGGATTGCACAGTGGCTCAAGGACAGAACCCACATGGTTAGAATTGCTGGAGCCATGCCAGACTCCAAACCAGTTATCAGTTGTGTCCCACAAGGCTCAGTCCTGGGACCTCTCTTGTTTGGTATATATTTATTGGATGTACAGGCCAACAAGGACGGACTGTGGCTGACCAAATATGCAGATGACTGCGAACTGGCCACCATAATTGACTCTCCAGCCGACACCAGCATCTTCCAAAGGGGCATCATAGAAACAGACAACTTGTGCCAGAGCCATGGCCTTCAGCTGAACAGTGTTTAGAAAGGGAAATGTGCATCCTGTAGTCTGTTCTCCTAGTTGCCAAAAGGGACATTTCCCTCACACACACTACCCCCCTCAGACAAACACACACACTTGCAGGATTCAAACCCCTACCTAACTATGTTATGACACTTGAGACGGACGCATTAGCGGAGTGCACTATTCGTATTACTGGGGAGGTTTCTTTTCTCCTGCTATACTTATAGAGTGCTGACATCATCGGTGTTTAGAAAGGGGAATGTGCATCCTGTAGTCTGTTCTCCTAGTTGCCAAAAGGGACATTTCCCCTCACACACAATTGCACACACACTAACCCCCCTCAGACAAACACACACACTTGCCATTTGCAGGATTCAAACCCCTACCTAACTATGTTATGACACTTGAGACGAACGCATTAGCAGAGCACGCTATTCGCATTACTGGGAGGTGTCCCTTCTCTTGCTGTACTTATAGGGTGCTGACATCATCAGTGTTTAGAAAGGGAAATGTGCATCCTGTAGTCTGTTCTCCTAGTTGCCAAAAGGGACATTTCTCTCACACACACTAACCCCCCTCCGCCAAACACACACACTTGCCATTTGCAGGATTCAAACCCCTACCTAACTATGTTATGACATTTAAGACGGACGCATTAGCAGAGCGCGCTATTCGCATTACTGGGAGGTTTTCCTTCTCCTGCTATACTTATGGAGTGCTGACATCATCTGTGTTTAGAAAGGGGAATGTGCATCCTGTAGTGTGTTTTCCCAGTTGCCAAAAGGGACATTTCTTTCCCACAGACTTACACACACACCAACCCCACTCACACACTCACACACACACACACACACACACACACTGAGCATTTGCAGGAATCAAACCCCTACCTAACTATGTTATGACACTTGTGACAGATGCATTAGCGGAGCGCGCTATTCACATTACTGGGAGGTTTCTTTTCTCCTGCTGTACTTATAGGGTGCTGACATCATCGGTGTTTAGAAAGAGGAATGTGCATCCTGTGGGGAGGCAGACGCCAAGCACACTCTGGCTAAGCTGTCATTCCCTAGGGCAAACAGCCTAGTGTTGACCTCTACACCCATATGTTTAATTGTCAAATGCACATTATTTGTTGCTGATAGACTGTTTGCACATCTTTATTGCCATAGCATTCTCTGTTTGTATGAACAACTTGTGCATCTGTGGAAGATGTTTGCATATGGGAGGGATCCACTATATCACGTATGTCTCTGTAGTCATTTAACTGTGTGCACTGGGCAGACTGCTGTAATGTGGTTGGTTCCTGGAATAACACGTACAAATACCAGATATGTGTGTCCAACTGCTAAACTGAGATTTGGCCTGTGTGAGCATGCCCAGTTCAGCCTTCCCATGGCATGTTGTCTGACATGTCTCATTTATCAAAGTGTGTGAGCATGCCCAGTGTGAGCATTCCATATGTTGAACTCTTTAGCCCACCACATTTGTGGATGAGTGTGAACTTCAACAAATATCACCCGTTTATGGTTATGTGTTGTGTGTCATGTTGTGTAGTTACTGTACAACTGCTTTGTGTGTGAACACAACAGGATTATACTGTGCTTGCAGTGTTTGCATGGGATACTTTGCATACAGTTGTCAACATCCTTTCACACTGACCTAACACTGTAGTACTGTATAGTGTACTGGTAGTACTTTGACTGTGGTGGACAGTATCCTGGGCTTTAGTGCTATCACTGCTTTACATTTCGATAGTGAGCACAACAGCCTGGTTAGGGACCAGTTGTGTACATCTGACCATGTTGCATTCTGTTCAGATATGAACTACTTAAACCAGGCTTGTCCAACATTGGTAGTGTATTCCACAACATAAGTGTACATTTGCAAACACTAGCGATGTGCCCTAGTCCATGTCTAATGCTAGTTGGAGAGTGTGTTTGTCCTTCAACACACATTGTAAGTGGAGTTTGCCATGACATATGTCATGGTTAGTATACTGTGCCTCTGTCTACCTGTGACATGACAGTGATACCCGGGATAAAGCTACCATCTCCCATCCACTCATCAAGATTCCTATTGAGGAAAATTGATAAGTGACTCTATGGGTAGCCTGTACTGGGAGTTCACTCATGGGTGGGGGTGGCTTCTATGTTATGGATCATGCAGTACAGCTTGTCCTATGTAAGTCAGTGCTGGGGTTCAGGTCTCTCATGTGCATAGCTCACTGCCATTCAGATTGTACAAGGTGCAGCATGTTTATTGATACCAGCAACACATGGCAACACATGGCATCTGTGCAAGCTCTTTGATACTCCTGGTGAGGTACTGTTAGGGACTTTATGGTTGATGGAGGTGTCTGCTGAGGTACATCCCACAGGGGCTATTGTAGTCAATTGTACCGCTGATGGAGGATGACTGTAGAGCCACAATGACCTCCCCTTATCTAGATCTGACAACCTTCATGATTAGGTGGGTATATGGTATGTTTCTGTAAACACTACAGCACATGTTTGTCCAATGCAGGATATCTATCACCTTGTGTCCCCAGGTCTCTCATTACATGTAAACTACATAATGGGTTAACACCTATGTGGTAATTGGTGGGCACTTACTATATATCCATGGGGGTTGACTATACACTTTTCTGCAATTAGCTTGCTGACATGGCTATGGCACCAGTTGTCTGTTTCTATGTGACCCTTTTGTGTGATGCTTGTGTCAGCTGGTGGATCATATATGGTGAGCAGTTTGTAGTCCTCTGCAAACATGTTCAGACACAGTCCTTCCATGTTTGCCTGTACCTATGGGACATATATACCAGACGAGGGAGATCCCAGGACCAAGCCTTGTGGGATGCTAGTTATATCTGGTTAGTAGTCTGACATGGCTGCAGCATGTCTGACCCTGTCTGTTCTGTCCTTGGTCTGGTTTGCAACCCCTCTACTGACATAGGGGTTTATATTTAAGCTGGTGAGCTTATCTATAATGAACACGTAGGGTATTGTATAGAAGCCTTTGCAAGGTCCAGCTATGCTGTGTGGACCACATTGCCCTCATCAATGACCTTAATGACTGTTTCAATTGAGTCAAACATGTTTAGGGGCAGGATCTGCACTTAAGAAAGCCACACTGGGTAGGGTCCGGTGTCAGTAGGTCCCCAATATCTTTATGTCTGTGGCACATGCTGATCCTTTCCATAGCTGTGCAGACCGAGCTTCTCAGGATTCTGGGGTAGTAGTTTTCAATATCCATTCAGGTAACACCTTTGTTGAGAAGGACCACTGTTGTTGTACACTGCTCTTTGGGTACATATTCTGTGGTAAGGCTGACATTGAGCAGTAGTGTGATTTGGCATTCCATTCATCTTGGAGTCCATGTTGCATTCAGCCCAGGACACCATCTCATACCATTGCTGCTGTGTGTTTTGCTTTGTAGATGCTGGCTGTTACCTCAGCATCTGCAATGTCAGGGGGCCAGCAGTCTGCTGGGATAGATATTCTGCATTCTGGGGGTTGCACTGCACCTGTCAGGATGTATGTTGGCAATATGTGTGTGTGTTTGTGATATTTGTGTGATTCAGAGCATATCTGTGAATTCCCAACACGGTTCCTACCATCAGTTGTGAAAGCCTTGGGATTATCCTTAGTGTCCTGTACAATTTGTATCTTCATAGGTTCATAGGTTCATACTAGGCTATCCACCCTAGGGCATTTGTTAGCCTAACCAGAGTGTGTGTGGCTTTTGCCACCCCTTGCTATGTGAATATTATGGCCATTTATGATTTGCTTTGCTGTGCCTCTGTCTGGATATGACACAGTGAAGACCCCCAGTGTAACTCTGCAATCATCCATCCACTTGGCAAGATTCCTGTTGAAGAGTGTCAGTGAGGGGCTCTGCCTAACATGGAGTGGGATTCTGGTCCAGGGTGTGGGGAGCCTCTGGATTATGTATCTGTCCCCCCAGCACATCCTATTTCATTATTTGTTGAGGTTGACATCTCTCACTCTCACAGCTCCGATGGCTTTGAGTTTTCTGGGGTGGAGCATGTCCATTACTCCTGTGTTGGGCATGGCCTTCTACAACAGGCATGCAATGCCTCTGTGTAGGCAGTATGTGACTGCATTCAGCTGGGGTGTCTACAGCCAGGCAGCATATGACATGTATTTGAGACCCTTTATCCTCTTGGTGAGGTAACTTTGAGGTCTTTCTAACTGCTGCAGGTGTCAGATAAGGTACATCCCATATGAGGCATTGTACTAGATTATGGGTGTGATAAGAGAACAGTATAGGGGCACGATGACCTCTGTTGACGTAGATGTGAATCCTTTCCTGATACGGTGTCAAATATAAACAGTCTTCCTAGCCACATTGGCAATGTGAGTGTCACATAACAGGTTACTGTCCACTTGTGTCCCTAGGTCCCTGATTACTCCTTCCATACATAATGGTTTACCACCTATGTGGTAATTTGTGGTACCTTGTTTGGTATTTGGTGGGACATTCATACTGTCCAGTGTCTTCAGGACGGCTGGGTGGGGTTCCTGTGTGTGAGAGTGTGGTCTGTAGCATGCTACAGACTGTACAGCAGTCTTGCCTACAGTTAGTTGCACATGGGTGGACTCCAATGCCTTGTACATTGTCAGTTACCTGGACATATGGGTGTCTGTGCTGAATATGGATACTCACCCTCCTTTTATGTTTTGTTCCAGGTTTTGGGGCCATGACACATGATATGTGGTATAACCTGGTAGTGCTGGTGTGCTGTCAGGAGGCTTGCAGCAGGTTTCTGTCACTGCACAGACATCGATGTTCTCCATACTGGGGATGGCCTTGGGAGCATGCATATTGGGGTTTACACATCTGGCATTGGTCAGCATTACCCTTATGTTTCTTTCCACTTATGTTTTCTAGGGTGGTGGGTTAGTCTTTTCAGCCTTGCCTACAAAAGGCTCTATGGAGGTGGCAAAGGCCTTATCCAATATCCAGACGCCCACGGGTAACGGGTGCAAGCCATCCAAGAACAGCTGCGTGGCTTGTCAAGCATGACATCCCAAGCAGACAGACATTGGATCCTTGGAATGACACCAGTAAGTGTGCCACTTGCTATGACTGATCATTCCGTGTTTGTACTGTGGCATTATTCTTGGTAAGGGTAGGATGCTGCAAACGGTGAGTGTCATACTGGCCTGGACTACATAATCAGAGAGCTCATCTATGTCTCTTTTCATGTAGTCTAGGGAGGTACATCTCAGGTCATTCACACCAGCATGGACTGTGACTGCATCATATTTCTACTTGCTTTGGAGTGACCTGCATACTTCTGTTATGTGGCGTATTGTGGCAGCCTACAGGCAGCTTAATGTACCCTTTCCCTTATTCAGTCTGGTGTGCGGGACAGCAGTGTGTCTGACTATGGAGTCACCTATTACAACTGTATCAGGCATGTTGTTTCTCCTTCTGGCCTGTGACTGTTTGGCACACCAGCTTTGTGTACTATGTGTTGCATGTGCTATGTTTGGAGGTTGTTTGATTGGGTGTCTGCTTTAGAGGCCTCTGTTGGTGTGCTGTGTTTGTAATTTGTGCCTCCGGGAATGTTTTTCTGTGTTTATGTGTTTGCTTTGCAGTTGCGATAGGTCTATGTGGGACTGTGTTTGTGGTGTGTGTGGTTACCTTCTCCTCCTGACTAGTTTTGGGGGTACTGGGTTGAGGGAGCTGAGCCTCCAGTTTGGATAGATGGTTGCATCTCTCACATATATTTGTATTTCTTGGGTGGAGTTGGGGGTTGTCTGTGTACATGGGGCAGGTGTAACATTGCCTCAGGATTCACAGATTCAACTTGTTGTGGCTGGCCTTAGCGGATTGTATGTGTGGACATATTTTATTGCCATACTACTGATCAGTGATTACTTAATTGTTTATGTTTGCTCTATCATGTAGTAGCTTCCTCATTCTCTTGCATGGTTTGGTTATGGCTGGTGTCCACCGTGCCAGATGCATGCGTGTATGGCATTGTGTCTTGTTTTAATTTAGGATTGCATAATCCAAGCATTCCTGGCAGTGTTCATGGAATGGCTGTATTACAGGTTCTGAGGTGTGGCCCATATTTTGCACCTGCACAGGACCTTTAATGGATTCCACATCAGTTTGGAGGAGTGCAAATATTGGTTTACACATGTTTTCCACTGTGGTTTTCTGGCCAGGGACTGTGGTCAGGATTTGTATATCCAGTGTGATTACTCTATGGTCTGGTTTTACCAGTGAGCAATACACTTCTCATCTTGCCATCCAGTACCCATGTTGCTGATTATCACATCCAGTATGCTTACCCCTCTTGTGGGAGTGGTACATTGTTCCTGGGCCTTTTGGTTTATGGATTCTATGAACTTTTGTCCTACACTGTTGGAGCTAGTATAATGCTCCCAGTCTATGTCTGGGTATTTTCAGTCACCCAATATAATGTGGTTTGGATGACTTGATATATTCATGTATTCCAGCATAGGCCAGGTGCAGTTCCTGGTGTTGGGACAGTAGTCTGTAGCAGGCTATAAACTGGGGGGCAGTTTTAGCCACTGTTACTTGACCATGGCTAGTCCATGCTGCTTCTTGTTGTGGTACCAACATGGGGATGTGGTTATCCTTGACAATTCTTGCTAGTCACCCTCCTTTTGTAGCTTGTCCGATGTTTTGAGTCTGTACAGCACAGTATGAGGTGTAACCTGGTAGTGTTAGGGTGCTGTTGTGAGCCTTGACTCAGTTTTCTGTTACAGCACAGATATCAACATTCTCCATACTGGGTGAGTTTAGACTGCATGCATCTTGCTGTTTCGACTTATCCCTTATCTTATTCTTATCCCTTCTGATACCTATGGAGATAGGTTTGTGTTTTGAGCCTTACCTATTCAGCGCACACTGTGGGTAACAACAGCCTTTGCCAGTATCCATATGGCCTGCACTGATAGGTGCATGCCAGTCCTAGTAGGTGGAGCATCATGTCATGCTCAGCATGTCATCCCAGACTGGCACACATTGGATCCCCTTTGACTAACTGCAATACTTCAGTCAATTATTGCACTTGATCATCTCATTGTCATATTGTGGCATGATGCTTGGTGAGGGTAGGATGTTAGTCAGGGTCCTCAGGTGTGCATATAGTACATGGTGTTACATTACTTAACACATGGCATTCATGCCTCAGGTGGTGCTGCAGGGCTGCCTCTGTCGGATGCACATATCACACTTCCTGTACATATATGTGAGCAGGTCATGTCATTGTAGGCATCCATGTTATTATTTGAGTGAGTTGGAAGGGTATCATTCCCAGGGTTCCTACTGAGCCAGTGTATGTGCTATGCGTTGCCTCTTTGCCAAGGCCAGGGCATACTGGGCACGCCTCCTTCTGCCTACTGGGGCAGGCTCAGGTTGTTCCTCCTCCGAATCACGCTCTGCCTGTGATGGCCTTGGCAATGGTGTGGGGCTGTTTGGCCCGGCCCTATGCTGGTCCTGCTGCAGCTGTTTTTGCAAGATCATATTATGTAGCATAGCACATACCATGACAATTTGGGTACATGTAGTTGGTGTGTACTGCAAGGCTCCACCAGATGTGTCCAGACACTGGAACCGTGACTTGAGCAGCCCAAACACATGCTCTATTACATTACGTGTTTGTGCGTGTGCCTCATTATGGCGTTCCTGTTCAGGTGTGTGTGCGTTTCTGATGGGTGTCATCAGCCATGGCTCCAGTGCATAACCTGCATCCCCCACTAGGTGTCCGTGCGGGATGTCCCCACTGGCAAATGTCTGGTACAGCTGCGTCAAATGCCAGATGTGGGAATCATGGTAGCTCCCAGGACAGCCAGCACACACATTCATTATTATGCCCTGGGCATCACACATGACCTGGCAGTTGATGGAGGGGAAGCCCTTGCGGTTGATGTATGCCCTACCCCGCTCACCGGCTGGTGCTTTGATGCGTATGTGCATGCAGTCTATTGCACCCACTACCTCAGGGTATTCCGCTATTTGCTGGAAGAGACGCATATTGCTGGCCAATACCTCATGGGCATTGGGGAAATATACATGATCACTGACATGTGCTGACATGGCATCCAGGAACTGGTGCAGTACCCTGGAGGCTGATGCCTGTGATATCCCCATCATATCACCAGTTGGTCTCTGGATGGTACCTGTTTCTAGTATTCTTAGGCCAACACATACCTTGGTTTCCACTGGGATGGGTTTCCCTCTGTTGGTTCTGTGTGTGAGGCGCTCCACTATTTGCTGCAGGAGGTCTCTGTCCACTCTATAGTGCTCTACTATCTCCAGCTCATGTAACCCGTGGTAGGTGACCCTGGGCCTGTACACTCTTCTCCGTCTCCTCACTGTGGGTTGTCTGGCACCATCTGCATTGTCACCACCCTCAGCAAGTCGCCTGTGTCTCATTATGACAGCTATAGCAGCCCCTAACATTTCTGCTCTGAGTTCAGCTTTTTCAGTTTTCACTTCTAATAGCTTACTCCTGTCTTGCAGTGTTTCTTGAGGGAAACATCCTGCACTGCTGTTTGCAGAGTTTTAAGTGCTGGTCCGGGCTACTATTCTGCCTGTGTAATTGCCTGCTTCTAATTGTTTTCACCTGCTAGCTCCAGCAGTATTCCCTGCTAGCTTCCTACTAAACCTGTTTCTTCCTTTTTCCTCTGTTTCCTCAGGGAGGAGCCGTGTACAAACCAGCAGAAACACGCTCACAGTGGCTTACACGCGTGCACACATGCTTACACGGTTCAGAATCTGCTTATTCAGATTAAAACGCATGCACACCCACGCAAACAGTGTTAAACATCTCCCAACATGCTCCCACATGCTCAGTCTGCCTTACACACGCACACACTGCCTTACTCACGCTTCATGGCGCCCACACGTGCGCATGCATGCCCAGCAAGAAACTTCGGTGTAGGCAATAGTGTACACCTTCCATTTCTTGACTTTCTCATGCTTATCTAGTGGCACACCTCTTTCCATGATATCTGTCTGACATCTGTCATGTAACTCTGACCTCCAATGAACTGCATTTCTTTCTACCATTTCCCCCTGTGATGTCACCTATCTCCTACTCTGTTCCTCCCCCTTCTGTAACTCCTACACTACTCAGACTGTGCTCATTTGCTATGTGACAGTGGAAGTCAGTATCCTAACACTCATTTGCATCAGATTGCCTACTAATGCTTAGTTACATGTCTTAGATTCAGCTTCCCCCCCTTAGCAACCACTACACGGTGGCCATGTTGGTTTTGGTGTGCTGGTCCCTGCATTGACATTCCATGTATTGCAGAAAACCCACATTTGTGGGTTTATAACCTTCGTTTTTATGTTTTATACAGTGCAGCCCGTTTGCGCGGGGCTGCGCTGGGTTTAAACATCGGCAATCGCCGAAAAAAATATATATATTTTTAATATATTTGCATCAGGTTACTTTGCCAATGGCCGCATATTTGGCCATTGGCATGCTGCCTGACACATATGCACCCTTTATTTGGAGCTGACAGGGCTCCATTGCAGTTTTTGCAGAAACGTACTTAGTTGTCAACTGAGTACATTTCTGCAGCTAAAACGGCTCTTACACGGGCTGTTCTGGGCTTCCTGGATCGCTAATCATCCTCATTTGCATGCTATTCGGCTGCAAGTGAGGTGATTAGCTTATCCACGCCCACTCCGTGTAAGAGACGTTTTAGCTTGTCTCTTACACGGACTTTGGGCTGTTCCTGGATAGTGAAGGCTGCATGGAGTCTTACACTACTCTTAGACTCCGTGCAAGCCTTCGTGAATCTGGCCCTTAGTCCAGCAACAATTTAAAGAACACAATTCTGAAGAACAAAAGAATATACTAAGCTCTGTATATTTGCAGATAGTTTGAAAGGAGCTCTCTTAGACACAGGTTCCAGGAATGATATGCAGGCTGTTAACTAACAGGGTCTATTATTATGCAAGTAATCCTTCAGGCAGTCAGAACTTAAGACACAGCAGAAAATAGGGGGAGGTGAGACAAAAAACTTTCAGCAGAGATCTGAAAAACTATACAGTGAATCAAAATTAACAGTGCATAACTCTGAATAAAATTAGTCCAGCAACATTTTACAGTACACAATTCTGAAGAACCAAAACAATATACTTAGCTCTGTATATATCCAGATTTCTTGAAAAGAGCTCTGTTAGACACAGTTTCCAGCAATGATATGCAGGCTGTTAACTAACGGGGTCTACTTTTATGCAAGTAATCCTTCAGATAGTCAGAACTTAAGACACAGCAGAATATAGGGGGAGGTGGGACAAAACACTTTCAGAAGAGAATCAGAAAAACTATACAATGAATCAAAAATAACAATGCACAACTCAGAATAAAATTAGCCAAGCAACAATTTACAGTAAACAATTCTGAAGAACCAAAAAATATACTTAGCTCTGTATACTTAGT